>NC_061118.1:71140760-71440760 GCF_002878395.1 Capsicum annuum | reverse complement strand
AACTAAAGTTACAAGTTAAATTCAAACAAACGATATAAAAACACAAAATGGGGGTTTTGGAGATTAGCAAATAATTTTTGGTCACTTTAATTTCAGTGTTTTTCAATCAAGAGTTTATGAAATAACCAGAATTATGTTCGCTAGGGATTACGGTACATGATAGATGCTAAAGGTGACTCAAGATTCTCACGGTGGTTAGGATGACAAGCTGTCTTTATCGATGATATGATCGAATGTATCTCAACCTATTCAAGAGTCTAATTTCCTAATCCTCTCGAACTTAAGGAATCTCTAATCACTGTCCAAATTTTACCTTAGATTAATCAACCTTGTTACAGCGCTGATTATTAAACAAAGTCTTTCCGATTCCCTGTTGATAATTCACTTCCTACTATTTATAATTTCTTTCTCAAGCAAATCAAAGTAGGTACGCCTACTGTTTGCAACCAGCAGACTTTAATTATAATCTCAGAATTGCCAAGAAATCCTAACACCTCTTAAATCTTGAGCATTTAACACCTTATCATGACCTAACCCTAGATCTCATAATCCAGATTAAAGGTGTTTGGCCACTCATGATGCAAGGAACAAGTATGCCAATTGAAATAATATCTATAAGGATTAACTTACAATGATGAAGAATCAAAATTATACTTTGAATTGAATCACAAGGCAAAGCTCCAAAATAGTGGTCTTAGAGAGAGAGAGAGAAAAATTGTATCTTCTATCTTGTGGGATATGTCAATCGATCATAGAAAACCCTCAAACAAGGCTTTAAATAGTTAAACCTAAAATAAGAAAATAAAATTAAAGTTTCAGATTTTCCCTCAGAATAGATGACGGTGCCCGTGACGGCCTATCGGGAGTTTGACGGCCTATCACGGATGTAGTCAACTTCTCTGCAAGTTTAGCTTCTGTTGCCTAAGGTTGACGATGACGCCTTATCATCATCTTGATAGCGTGTCATGAATGTCATCACCAAACTTCCTGCAACTTCTATCTTCTATTTAAGGTTGACAGCATTCTTGAAAGCCTATCACCAGGCTGACAGTGTGTCATGGATGTCGTCAGCTACCCTTTGTTCTTTATTTGCTTCCGATTTCATGATTTTTGGTTCCTTTATTTGTGGTTCCCCTTCTTCTCTACTTTTACTGCAAAATCAAAGTAAACTAATCAAAAACGACTAAAGTTTCTCAAAACTTTGCAATTATTTAAAGTTAAAAGCTTTAAATGTGTTAGCATAGGCTCACACATTAGAGGTCTCTTTAGAAACTATGCCATAATGTCTAGTCTTCGCTTAAGCAGTCACTGTATTGCTAAGGCTCCCTCCCCTAAAGTGACCCTTTGGTTACTTAAGCAGTTACACCAACTAATGTTATATTAGTAACTTGGCAAAAATGCCATGTTCCTTATTGTACCTTCGAGATTAATTTGGAATTCTCTAAATGCAAATGAACTATACTACTAGGATAAGTTTGATGTTCTGGACTTAATAACGATGTTGAATTTTAAAAAAAAGATTATTTTCACAAAATTAGCCCTCGGGACCCTTTTTTTACTATTTTTCAAATGGAGGGTTGAAATGAGAAGCAAAGGTCTCGAAATCAAACCAACCACACTACCACCCAAATTTGACATTTTTGATCTGTTAGCGTAGTCCAAATTTCTATCTGACATTCAGAACAATAAGTGTGCTTCTCAAGCCTTTAAAATCACAAACGCACACCAATCATTCTCGATCGCATTAGGAACTGTGCCAACTATCTCTTAATTTCTAAAATATTATGTAGCAACTACTGAGATGTTCAAAATATTTAAAACACATAAGAATGAAAACTCAGAAATTCAGGTCATTCAGTCTATCCATGACCCTCAAAAGGAAAAGAACAAGGAACCTAGAAGAAGGAGTAAGTTTTCCCTAAAAGAGATAATAAAGAATCCATGAATATAAATGTGTCACCAATAATGTTCACCACAAAGGTGAGCAAGAAGCAAGGCATGAAGGAGAATTCATTTCAAGCACACCTAAATTAGAATTTAACTTTAAAGAAGATGCAAGAAAAGAAGTACTCCTTCCTTGATTCTGTTGAATCTAGAAATTTTTAAAAAATTATTGAGAATAAGATCATTGATCTACCAGAGCAGAAGTGTCCCGATGAAACTAAAAAATTGATGACCTAAACTATTGCAAGTATCTATCATGACTTGAGACTACCCCTAGTTGTAACATGGTACTTAGTGTCACAAGTGACCTTAAGCTAACTCGTAGCCTGGAATAACACTATGAATAATGAAATAAATGATGTAAAACACTATATAGCAATTAAACTAAATGATGAAATAGTAAATAAATCAATAATAATATGTGCATTAAAAACCACAAAATTTAAATATTTATCTATATGTTTAACAGCCTCTAATAAGATGAGTTGTTGGGATAAGCCCCCAATTAAATCTAACTATTTTAATTAGAAATGAAATACTGATACTTGTCCTCGAAGAATAAGAACTCACCAAAGTGCTATTGTTGATGTAGTTAAAGATTGTACTATGTGCGATCGGGATGCTATGAGACAATATAGTGCAAAAGAGAATATGCAATAAGTACTTTGAATATAATGAGTATGTGAGTTAGGAAATAACTGATACAAGCTAATCATGATGCATGTAACATGGATGAAAGACTAAGTAAGAAACATATTTCGTATGATAAGCTGAACAACTGAATACAAGGTCATACAGGTATCCAAATCTGAACCATGAACTTGAACTTAGGGTTATGGATCATGGGAGCTACTAATAATCGACATACCCAGATATTAGATAATATAGGTCCAACTAGCAGCCTCATATGGAAGGGTATCATGTACCTTTCCAATAGTACAAACACTAACGAATATGGTCCACTAAACTGATGTTCAAAAAGACTACGGTGTCAAGCCTAGTCTGGTGGGGGAGCCTTTAGAACCTATGGTGGAACCTTAGTTCTGGGTTGTGGGAAATTCTACTAAAGATCTCAGCCTAACTGGTGGGTGATCCTCCATCCCTGCGTTTGCTCAGTACTAAGTACTACTCCCAACTGAGTGACACTAATAAGAAGAAATGCTCATTAATAGTAATATTCTGAAAATCTAAAAATAAATTCACTATTGAGAATACTGAAAGCATGTAAACTACAGGATATAATACTCATAAGTTATGCATGAAATCCTAAGTCATCTGGTATTCATAACCCACCATCTCTGAAGAATGCAACTATTATGATAATTCCATAAACTGAGTGAATTAAAGAATTTGATAACTCAAGTCCAACAATAACGGATTTCACAATATAATTAGGGTTTATAAATTTAAACATGCAATGGTACTGAAATTCATGTTAAAATGTGGGTTAATAAATCAATGAGACCAAGGAACTAGCAAAAAATTCATAACCATTCATGAACTCTAAGCACTGAGAAAGGAATTAAAATAAGAAATTGAGTCAACTTTGGGACTCAATAGGTGAAAGGATTCTTATTGATGTAATACCACATACTTGGAGATAAGAGCCTTGAACAAATCTTTGAAATTAGAGCTAGAGCACCCTAGTTTCCTTGAGGAGGAGACATCATCTCTTTCTTTCTTTGTGATGCTAAGTGTCGAGTGTTCTTTGAGTAATAAGAGCTTAGGGTATTATTAATACTAATACTCAAATTTGGGGTGGCTTAAATGGCATAGTTTTGATGTTAAAGTGTGGGAAAAGAATGTAAAGCCCCTCATAAAACGTAATTGAAAATCTATAATTGAGTCGTACATACCACCCCACGATCATGGGACCCACCTAGGATCGTGGATGGTGCTCGTGGTTTGGAAGCTGAATTTGGGCTATCTAAACCCCACCAAATGAGCCTTGGTAGGGTTGTGTGACACACCTATGATCGTACCTTGATCTGTAGGTTGGAAGTTAAAGTTGGATCAACTTTAAGAGTCACAGTCGTACCTAAGATCGTGGTTTCTAACCACGGTGTGGTTCCCTCTCAAGGCTGTATGGTAAAATTGTCAAATTTCAGATATTTAGGACTATTTCGATCAGATGAGAGCATTGTACAGTTGTTCAATCTCACCATGATCATGCCTAGGCTCGTAGGTTCTCACTGTTGGATAGTGCTTCACTAAAATGACCATAACTTCTTACTCTGATATTGGAATAAGGCAAAACTAAATTTTTTTGAAAGATAATTCTAACAAGATTAAAAATATTTCAGAATATATGAGTTATTCTTGTTTGAATTTTACTATTAGGAAGATTCTTCAGAAGAAATCAATCGAGAAGGAATGTTTCCACTTGGCTATGAGCTAGGAGTTATGTAGCCTTAATACATGTATAAATCAATTCTCATTCCACCCAAAACATGATGTTTGGATTTACATGTACTTGAAGCATGGTTCTAATCCTAGCTAATATTTTTGGGGTGTTACAATATCTCCCCCTTTGGGGTCATTCAACCCAGAACAAAAACTAAGTTAAAGCGTTAGGGAAATAGCTGCGATTCCCACACAGAATTTCTAAGATTTGACTACTAAAATGATAACGGAGTTTATAACTGGACGATGGACTGAACCAAAACCATGAATGCATGTTATTACATGAGAATAACTAGATGACATGAAATAAAAATAATTAATAAAGGAAATCTATTACCTCAAGCTAGAACTGTATTTAAAGAGAGGACATAGGGGTACTTGGTCATCATATGTACCTCTGCTTCCCAAGTAGCTCCCTCAACTTACTGATTTTGCTGAAGAACCTTTACCAAAGTGACCTTCTTATTCCTCAACTTACGAACCTAACGGTCAAGGCTCTTAACTGGACCTCTTTGGAAGAGAGACTATCATTCACACCCACACTCTTTAAGGGAACAACCTATGTGGGATCCATAATGCATTTCTTCACTAAGAACACATGGAAAACTCGATGCACTGATGCTAATCCTGTAGATAAATCTAACTCATAGGATACATTACCAAAGCAACCCAGAATCTTATAAGGGACAACATAGCAGGTACTTAGTTTTCCCTTCTTACCAAATATCTTTACCCCTTTCGTGGGTGAAACTTTTAAATAGACAAGATCACCAATAGCGAACTCAAGTTCCCTTCTCCTCAAATCTACATGGAATTTATGATGACTCTGGTTGTTTTCATCCTTTCTCTAATCAGCTGAACTTTGTTCATTGCCTCATGAACTTAATCTATCCCTATCAATGTAGCTTTACCAACTTCAAACTAATCAATTGGAGATCTACGCCTTCTTCCATAAAGTGCTTCAAAAGAGGCCATCTAAATACTTAAATGATAACTATTATTATAAGCAAACTTAATCAAACGCAATTGATCATCCCAACTACCCTTGAAATTGACTATAAAGTCTCTCAACATATCCTCTAAGGTCTGAATAGTCCTCTCTGCTTGACCTTCTATCAGCGGGTGAAAAATTTTTACGAAGATGAACTTGGGTACCAAGACCCTTCTAAAAAGTCTTCTAGAATCGAAAGGTAAACTAAGTGCCTCTATCAGAGATGATGGTCAATAGAATTTCACAATCTCCCAAAAGTAGAGTCTAGCATAATCCTCAACTGAATCCACCAATAGACTTTTTATAAATCATAGTACATCTTAGTGGCTCCTTGGTGAATAGAATATTAAGAACTGTGAGCTTCTAGTATCCGTTGTCTCAAGTCATCTATATTTGGATCACATAGACTTCCCTGGAAACGGAGAACACCATCTCCCTCTTGGTAGAAAATCTCAACCTTCTGACTCTGGAACACTTTATTCAACCTAAGCAAAATAGGATCTCTATATTATTTTTCCTTTACCACATCTATCAAAGAGGATTCTGGACTATTCCAAACCAAAATACTACCTTCAATTGAATCAACAAACCAAACTCCTAATCTAACAAGCCTATGGACCTAACAAACCAACATTTTTTTTGCATCTTCTATATGAGCAACACTTTTCATAGACAACCTACTAAAAGTGTCAGCTGCCATATTGGCTTTACCTAGATGGTACAAGATACTCATATCATGATCCTTCAACAACTTTAGCCATCTCTTCTGATAAAAATTTAGATTTTTTTGAATGAACACATACTGAAAGATACTATGATCACTGAACACATCAACATAAACCCCATAGAGGTAATGCCTCAAAATCATTAAGGTTAAAACAATTATTGCCAACTCAAGATCATGAGTGGCGTTGTTCTTCTCATAAAGCTAGAGATATCTAGGGTATATGTTATAACCTTGCCACGCTACATTAACACACAACAAAGTCCAACTCTAGAAGCATCACAATTGTCATGACCCGAACCAGGGTCTGGCCGTGACAGATATCTCAAGTCCACCATGGATAGGAGACTACCCCCTAAACCTAACCTTAAGAGCACAATAATAATAATAATAATAATAATGTGGAAGCTAATTAAATAGTAATAAATAATGAATAGGTAACTCGATGAAAATTAAGAGTCAACCAATAACCAACCAACCTACATCTATCCCCAATAGACTCTAAAATTAGAATAGTAAATAAGTTGGGACATGCCCCCAACCATGACCAAAAGAATCCAAAAGTATTGAATCAATAAGGAAATGATGAGGCCTTTCAAAGGATGGAGGCTCACCACTTCATAATAACTTAATGAACGTGCTTAATCACCAACACTACATAGGAGCAACAAAAGTTTCTGCGAAACCTACATCACGAAATGATGTAGTGTCCTAGGATGGTCAGTGGGAAAAGCACTGGCATGTAACTCAGGGAAAGTGATAACATAATTTTACGTATAAAATCAATCAAAACCATGGGCTATATAGGTTTAACTCCCCCTGCTAAAAGGGCCCAGTGCGTGTTAGCCGCACGAACTGAGGGAAAACTAAAGCCACCATCGACAATAGTCGTCCCAATATATATATACACATAGTCATCTAGACCCCAACACTGGCAAATGTGGTTTCCAATGTTCGTCCCCCTGGGATATATACCTTCACAGTTACCAACACAACCCCCTTTAAGCCCAAATTAAAATCACTTTACACACAAATCCAACCATTTACCCGAGAGTCATTCATTAAGGCATTTACCACTTGGTATTTTCATACCAATATGCTTGCAAGCTAAATTAAACATGTCAAACCAATTCACATAACCACATTAACTCCAAGTTCCATAAAAATCCAAACCATGGCCAAAAAGGCCATCCAAATCCATTTTTATATCCATTTATCCGTTAATTCAATGCATTGAGTCCAAAATCAAGTTATACCATGCAATTTTCCATATTCAAAATCAAGTTTACGAATTGGGTTAAGGTTAATGCAATTTCAACCCAAGATTAATCTAATTTGGGGAAACCCATGTCCCCCATTCCAACCATTTAAATAATATATCAATTCACTCCTAAAAACATCAATTTAAAGCATGAATAATCAATTCAAAACATGAGTCAAGTAATTCAATAACAATCAAAACCCCTCAACCTAATTTCAAAACACATAATTTAAATCACGTGAAAATCAATTCAATGCATGAAACTGTGTAAAATTAAAGTTTAGGGAGGAGAAACATATCTGAAACACACAAGAATTTGAGGCCAATTTGAAGTTTGGAGCCTGGAGTAGTGATTTCTTGTAAAACCCTAAACCTTTCTTCATTTAGGTGTTAAAGTAGAGAATAAGAGTGTTTAATCTTTTTAACTGAAGGGTTTTATGGTTATAAGTCATGAAAAGGGTAAAAAGCCCAAAAGGCCCTTACTCCTAAGTGAAAAAAAAAACTGGATGAAATTTACACACTGGTGTGGCATATTGTTATTGTAGAGGTTATCCTCTATGACACGCCGATATCGCAAAGGGTAACCTCCATGACATGGCAATATCATAGGTCGTCACTACCTCGAGGTCACAAAATAACCCCGAACCCCTTGTGAAAATTCTAAAACTTTCCCCAGACACCCGTTTAACATCCTTAAACACTATTCCAGTCAAAAAATTATATTACAAACATAGAAAGGTCAAAAATAAAGTAATCAAATTTTTAAAGGGTCTTACATTATCCCTCCCTCCCCCCCAAGATCATTCATCCCTGAATGATGAGTAAAACACTTTTATCACGAGAATAGCAAGGATACATCAGAATCAATTAACAAACTCAGAAAATGTACAAAGCAAAACAAAACTCATACCTTAAGCACTTTCATCCATCCCGGGGAACAAGAATGGGTATATAGCCTTCATATCTTCTTCAGCTTCCTATGTAGCCTCTTCTACCTATTGGTTTCTCCAAAGTAATTTCACCGAAGCTACATCCTTTGCTCTCAATCTACGAACTTGCCTATCCAATGTTTTAATTGGGACTTTCTCATAAGATAAGGAATCTGTAACACCGACATCCTCAATAAGCACTATTAAGAAAGGGTCACCCACATACCTTTTCAGCGCGAACATATAAACACGGGATGAATGGAAGCTAAACTTATAGGAAAATCTAACTCGTAAGCAACATCCCCAATTTTCCTCAAAACCTTATTGGACCAACATAATGGGGACTAAGTTTCCCATTCTTCCCAAACCTCATGAATCCTTTCAGAGGATACACCATCAAGAACACCCAATCACCTACTCTAAACTCCAATTCTCTTTGCCTCACATCCGCATAAGACTTTTAGCAACTTTGAGCAGTCTTCTGTCTTTCTCTAATCACCTTTACCTTCTCCATGGCTTAGTGAACTAATTCATAAACAAACAACCTAGTCTCATTAACCTCAAGCCATCTAATGGGATACCTACACCTCCTACCATAAAGAACCTTAAAATAAGCCATCTTAATGCTCGAATGTTTACTATTGCTATACACAAACTCAATAAAAGTCAAATAATCAATCCAACTACCTTTAAAATTAATCACATGGGCACTTAGCATATCCTCCAAAGTGTGAATTGTACATTCTTTTTGTCCATCTATTTGAGGGTGGAAAGCGTTGCTAAGATTCATGTATGTACCCAAATCTTTTTGAAACGAATGCCAAAAGTGAGATGAAAACTGCATACCTCAGTCTGAAATAATGGACACTGGCGCACTATGCAACTTCACAATCTCCTGAATGAATTACTTAGCATAATCTTCTCCTGAGTAAGTAGTTCTCATGGGCAAAAAGTAAGTAGACTCAGTCATTCTATCCATAATAATCCAAATCAAATCATACTGATTGAGAGTCTGTGGAAGACCCGTAATAAAGTTCATAGTGATTATATCCCACTTCCACATGGGCAACTCTATCTCTTGAGATATGCCACCAGGCCTTAAATGTTCAACCTTGACTTGATGACAAACCATATATTTGGAAACAAAATTTGCCACATCCCTCTTCATATTGTTCCACCAGTAGATTTCCTTTAAGTCATGATACACCTTAGTTGAACCAGAATGGACTTTATATCTAAACTCATGAGCCTTGGTCAAAATCCTTTCTCGTAATCCATCGATATTAGGAACACATAAGCTTCCTTGATACCTCAAAATACCATCTCTCCCAATCTCAAAAGAAATGGCTTTTTCCTGACCCATATTATCCCTAATCTGTATAAGATGGGATCAAAAGCTTGATTCCTCTTCACCTCAACACCAAGAGATAATTTGACCACTTCCTGAAAAATTACTCCCCCATACTTAGAGTCCAAGAAAAAAATCCCAAGTTAGCCAGCCTATTAATGTCCTTCACTAATCCTCTTTTATCCTCATAGATATGAGACAAGCTCCCTATAGATAACTTGTTAAGAGCATCAACAACAATGTTAACCTTACCTGGCTAGTAGTGACGACTCATGTCATATTCCTTGAGCAATTTGAGCCACCATCTCTGTCTGAGATTCAACTCCTTCTGAGTAAGCATATATTGCAAGCTCTAATTATCTAAATAAATATCCATATGCACCCCATACAGAGAAGGGATCTAAATTTTCATAGAAAAAATAATAGTCGCCAACTCTAAGTCATGAGTTAGATAGTTTCTCTCATGAACCTTGAGTTGCCTAAGCATTGGCTACAACCTTTCCATACTGCATCAAAACACAACCCAGTCCCACACAAGATGTATCATAAAACATAACAAAGCCATCAGTACCTTGGCCAGGGTTAAAACTGGTTCAGAAGTTAACTTATCCTTCAATTTCTCAAAATTGCCTTCACAAGCATTGGATCATAAAAACTTAACTTTCTTCTAAGTCCACTTTGTCAATAGAGCGGTAATAAAGGAGAAACTCTCTACAAACTTCCTATAATACCAAACCAAGCCCAAGAAGCTCCTAATATTAGTTGGAGCCATGGTTCTAGGCCACCTTTTAACCGCCTCAACTTTTTTTGGATCCACTATGATCCCCTCGCTAGAAACACCATGCCTAAGAAAAGTCACAACATTCAGCCAAAATTCACAATTGGAAAATTTAGCATACAACATCTGGTCCTTAAGGGTTTGCAATAAAATTCAGAGGTGACTGCCATAATCCTTCTCACTCTTAGAATACACCAAGATGTCATCAATGAAGACTATCACAAACAAGTCCAAAAACTGTCTGAACACTCGATTCATAACATCTATAAATGCAGCCAGAGCATTGGTCAAACCAAATGACATAACCCAAAACTCAAGAAGACTATACTGGGTTTGGAGAGTAATCTTGGGAATATCAACCTCCCTAGTTTTAAATTGGTGGTAGACTTAATATAGATCAATCTTAAAAAAAACACCTAGCACCGTAAAGCTGATCAAAAAGATCATCAATCTTAGGAAGAGGATAATTATTCTTTACTGTCACCCTATTTAGCTGACGATAGTCTATACACATTCTAAGGGACCCATCTTTCTTTCACACGAAAAGTATAGGAGCACCTCATGGAGAAATACTAGGACGAATAAAACCCTTATCAACAATATCTTTCAATTGCTTCTTTATCTCCTTAAATTTAGCAGGAGCCATTCTATATGGAGGAATAGAAATATGAAGAGTATCTAGCAGAAGATCAATCCCAGAGTCTATTCCCTATTGGGGAGAATTCTAGGAAGATCATCGGGAAATACTTCAAGATATTCATTCACCACTGGGACAGATTACAAAGAAGGACTTTCAGAGTCAAAATCCTTAACCAAAACGAAATGATACAGACACTCTTTTGAAATTAATTTTTGAGCTCTAAGATAAGAAATAAATCTTTCTTTGGGCACTAAGAAACTCCCTTTCCATTCTAATACCGGCTCATTAGGAAAGTAAAAATTGGCATTCTGGGTCCTACAATCTAGAGAAGCATAGCATGAATAAAGCCAATCCATCGCCAAGATAACATCAAAATCTACCATATCAAGCTCTATCAAATCCACCAATGTCTCTCTATGAAAGATAGACATAAGACAACCCCTATAGATTTTTCTAGCAACTATGGAATCACCTACTAGAGTAGAAAAAGAAAAGGGGTCGAAAAGACTTTCAGGATCGAAACCAAAATACATAGACACATAAGAGGTCACATTAGAAAGAGTATAATTTTGATTAATGAAATATCAAATATCATGAGAGAAAAGTTGCAATATACCAGTAACAACATCTGGAGATGCCTCAGATTCCTGGCGAGTAGCAAGTTCATATAGACGATTCTAGCTAGTGTTGGTACAAAAGTAGCACTCTTTAGTACAGAAACTGAAGATGTGGTGACCGAAACTTTATTAGCTCTAGTGGCAATCTTGGTTGAAGGACAATATTATTGTATGTGACCCACCTGACCACAATTATAGCACTAATTTTTCCCCTATTCATAATAACCATGATGAAGCTACCCACAAAAATGACAAGGAGGATAAGGTGGAGCTGACTAGCTTCACTAGCCTGAGACTGGACACTCCATTCCTTAAGACCACTACTAGCCTGCAAATGATGATCACCAAAAGGATTAGGATATGGGGCACTAGCAAACGAATAAAAGTTGCCCCAGTTAAACTTTCTCTAACACCCATCTTGTTCTGAATAATTAAACTTCTTATTCTGGCTCTCTCCAATCTATGTTTTTTCTTCTTTTCATACTCCCTTGTTGCATGTAAACCACAAGCCTGGAGATATCCATGTCATTGTTTAACATTGCAGACTTACCTTCTAGTACCAAGTCATGGGACAACTCAGAAGCAAACTTCATCATCTTATATTTCTTAATAGATACCAAATCCGGAGCATAATGAGAAAATTATTGAAATTTTAAGGCACACTCTTTCACACTCATCCTACCCTACTTTGGATTTATGAACTCCTTGGCCTTTGGTTCCCCCAACTCTTGAGGAAATAAATGATCAAGAAAGGCACCCAAAAACTCATCGTATAATGCTAGCTCAGCATCATCACGCCTCAACTACTCCTACTTTTCATACCACTTATAAGCTATATATTTAAGCTGATATGAAGTAAACTCTATACCTTCAAAATTAGTAGCATGAATCACTCTACAAAGCTTCTCATCTCATCCACAAACCCCTGAGAATCCTCCTCAACCTTGGAGCCTGTAAAGCTTGGGGATTCAACGACATGAACTGGCTAACCCAAGTGACCTTAGATGAATAAGCAACATTAGCAACACATCTCACTAATGAGACTAAGATATCAGCAATTGAGTAAGCAGGTGAATAGACCAACGGAACTCTGCATTTGAGATATCCCCAAAGGTGGGCATCACCACCTTGAGAAGCCCAAGAAAGACTAGTAAGGACAGTTGGAAATCTACATGGATTAGTAAAATCAAGATCAAGAACCCAAGACTGAGTCTGCACTCCATACATAGGGTGAGTCCCTTCCATACTATCCTCGGGTAGGACTGAGTTCCTAGCAGAGTTTTTATGAACATCATATCTTTGGGGAGGCATGATCTGAAATGCAAAGAAGCTAAGAGTTAGAGAATTTTCATAACACTAGACTCTATAGCCCGAAATAGAATACAAGAAAGCAAAATATTCCTAAATGTCTTGTAGCCTCCTCCTTATAAGTATGGCGCACTACAAACCCATAAAAGAACTCTACTCGACATGTATTTGTGAAAAAACAACAACCCTAAATCATGCTCTAATACCAATCTTGTCACGACCCAGGACCAGGGCCTGGCCGTGATGGGTATCTTAAGTCCACCATGGATCGGAATCCACCACCTTAACCTAAACTCAAGAGTAGAATAATAATGATAATAAAAATGTGGAGACCAATTAAACAGTAATAAATTATGTTAATAAGTCATGGAAAGGGTGAAAAGACCAAAATCCCCTCACCCTAATGAAAAATACAAAACTGGATAAAATTTATACACTGACGTGGCACGCAGTTATCATGGAGGTTATCCTTCATGCCATGATGATATTGCGGAGGGTAACTTCCATGACATGGCAATATCTATGACCCTCACTACTTTGAGGTCCCAAAATGACCCCAAACCCCTTCCAAAAACTCCAAAACTTTTCCCAAAAACCTTTTTAATATACTTAAACACAATTCCAGTCAAAAATTAATATTACGGACATAGAAAGGTCAAAAATAAAATGATCAAAATATTTAAGGGGTTTTACAACAATAAACCTCAAAACCATTGAACCCACTAGTAGATTTAAAACTGGAGTGGTGGTGATTAAAGTCTTCAACTCTTGAATACTCTTCTCACATGAATTGGACCACCGAAATTTGAGTTTTTTTTGTGTCAGTTTGTACGTAGGAAAAGTAATGGAGGAATACGCTTCAACAAAACCATTTGTAGTAACCATATAAACCTAAGAAACTCCTGATATCTGATAGAGAGATGGGTCTAGGCTAGTTCCTCGCTGCTTTTGTATTTTAAGCATCAACCCAAATGCCTTTATCAAAAATCATAAGATCAAAGAATGCTACTGATTTCAACCAAAACTTACACTTGTTGAACTTAGAGTAGCTTGCATTCTTTAAGAGTCTTTAAGACAATCCTTAAATGGTTTACATGTGTAGCCTCACTTCAAAAATAAATGAGGATGTCATCTATGAAGACTATAATGAACACATCCCAGTGTTGCTTGAACTCCCTATTTATTAAGTCTATAAAAGTTGCAAGAGCATTCATTATTCCAAAAGGCATATCAACAAATTCAAAGTAACCATAATGAGTTCTAAATATTGTCTTTAGAATATCACGTTCTCTGACTTTAAGCTAATGATAGCCTAAATAGAGGTCTATCTTAGAAAATCACTTGGCACCCTGAAGATTGTCGAATAAGTCATCAATCCTTGAAATAGGATACTTATTATTGACTATGAACTTATTTAACTGACACTAATCGATGCATATTCTAAGAGAACTATCTTTTTGTGCCCAAAAAAATTGGAGCACCTCAAGAAGAGATGAAGGGCCTGATGAAACCCTTGTCTAAGAGATCTTTAAATTGCTCCTTCAACTAATTAATCCTGGTTGGAGCTATTCTGTAGGGTGGGATTGAAATAGGTTGGTTATTTAGAAGGATTTCTACTTCACAGTCAATTTTGAGCTAGGGGAGCTCTTGACATATCTTTAGAAAGCACTTTTAGAAATTTATTTTCCATAGGAACTAACTCAAGGGTTGGGGTCTTGGACTTTAGATCCTTAACTTGAAAAAGATGATCGATGAACCCTTAGGAAATCATTTTTCTTACCTTAAGGTAAGAGACAAATTGACTTATAGGAATTGAGGTACTGCCCTTCCACTCTATTACTTGCTTATTTGGAAATTTATACTGGACAACTCTATTTATATAGTAAACTAAGGCATAGCATGAGTGGACCCAATCTATTCCAAGAATAACATTAAAATCTGTCATATCTAACTCAACAAGATTGATTGAGGTGACTTTCTAGGAAACTATGACAGAATTTTCATATACCCGTATGGCTATGAATTTGTTTCTAATTGGAGTAGAGACTGAGAAGTTTTCTGAGAGGATTTTGTGACTAACAGTAAAGTCTACTACTATATAGGGAATTACAAAGAAAAGTGTGGATCCAAGATCTAACAGTGAATATATATGAATATAAAAGACTTGTACCATACAAGTCACCACATTAGTAGAACCCTCCTGATCCTATCATTTATGAATGTCATAGAACATATTCTGACATTGTCCCATAGTTGCACTGGATGAGTCACCCTGCTGAGCCAGGCGACCTGTAAGAGATATTGAAGAGTTAGACTAACTTCACTAACGAGCATCCCTACCTCTTTGTGAAGCCACTGAATATTACCTTAATCTATAGACTAGCTTTCCACACTGAAAATAAATATCACTACTAGTGATATATTCACCATTGTGGTTCTTACTATACTTTTTGCAAACTGGGTTAGTATTAACATTATTCAAACCACCTAAGGACTTAGAGCCTAGTTTTATATCTCAATTATCTTGCCAGAACATAGGCACTGGAGCACTAGCAAAAATGGGGTTGGAGCTGAAGATTTCTTGTAGAATTAAGAAAGATTACGATCATCTTACCTCTATGGAGAGAAATTAAAGTTAGTTGTTCTATCCCTCTTACTTTTTATTTCCATCTTCTTGATTTTCTCTTCTTTAATTTGTTGAGCATGAACCACCAACTTGGAGATATCCATCTCATTAACCAACATGGTAGTTCTATTCTATTTGACCACATGCTCAAAAACACCTAACACAAACTTTCTCATTCAGTCCCTAGAGTCAGCAATCATAGCTAAAGCATACTTTGCCAATTGAGTAAACCTAAGATAATACTCTTTTACACTCATTTTACCCTACTTCCAATTTATGAATTCCTGCACCTTGTCCTCCCTTAGCTTAAGTAGGAAGAACCTATCCAGAAATGCAGCAACAAACTCATCCCACAACACTGATCCTGTATTTGAACCTCTATCATCTTTCAATTACTTGTACCATATGTGAGACACTCTTTACAACTAATAAGAAGCTAAGTTAGAACTTTCAGTTGGAGTGACACCCATGATCTCAGTAACTTTTTAAACACAATCTAAGAACTCATGTGCATCATCTTCGTACATAGACTCAAATAATACCAAATGATTCATTTGAGTGAAGCCTTGGACTCTTTTTGTCGTATCAATTATTGGGTTTGGTAGTGCAACAACCTGCTAGTTTTCTGGGTGGTCATGGACTTGGCTAACACTGTGAAAGCAACCCTAAATTCGACATGTGAGACTTGTTCATTTAGAGGGCTTGTTGGTGTTTGATGATTCCCATTACCATTGTCACTCTTTCTCCTTCTAGTTCTCTTGAGAGGCATTTTCTGTAAATATGTAGGACACTTGTTAGAAGGATGTTTTCATAGAGTAAAAATGCTATGTTGAACGTTAACTAAATGATAAAATAGTAAAGTAACCAATAATAATATTTGGGTTTAAGACCATAAAAGTTGAATATCTAACTGTATGTCTAAAAGCCTCTAATAATATGAGTTGTTAGGACAAGCCCTCAGCTAACTCTAACTATCTAAAACTAACCTAAAATAAAATAAAATAAAATACTAATACTAGTCCTCGAATAATAAGGACTTACAAAAGTACTATTATGAATATAGTAGATTATACTATACGCAATTCAGATTCTGAATGGCAAAACATATATTATGAGATAATATAGTGCAAGAGAATATGTGATTAGTACTTTGAATGTGTTGAGTATGTTATATAGGAAATAACTAATATAAGGTGATCATGATATATGTAACATGGTAAATGGATGCAAGACTAAGTAATAAATATGTATTGTATGATAAGTTAAACAATTGAATACAAAGTTATGCAAGTATCTAAATCTGAACCATGAACTATGAACTGTGGGATATGGAAGGTGGGAACTACTAATAACCGACATACCTCAATCTGATCTAATAGGGGTCAAACATGCAACCCAGCTGGAAGGGTGTTTTGTTCCTTGCCAAGGGTACGAACACTAACTGGTGTGGATCCACTAAATTGATGTCCAGATAGACAAAGGTGTCAAGCCTGGTCAAATGGGTAAAATTTTAGATCCTCTGATGGCATCGTAGTTTTAGGACTTAGGGACTTGTAGGTCTCAGCCTAACCAACGGGTAATCCTCTATCCCTATATCTGCTCGGTGCTAAGTACTACTCCCAACTGAATGACAATACGAACTGAAATGCTCAATAATAGTAATAGTCTAAAAATATAAAAATAAATGAACTATCTGAGAATATTGAAAACATGTAAGTTGGAGGATATAATACTCATAAGTATATGCATGAAATCCTAGGTCATTGGGTGTTCATAACCTACCATCTCTAAAGAATGCAGTTATTATAATAATTTCATAAACTAAGTGAATTGAGGAATTTAATAATTGAAGTCCCATAATCATAAATTTCAATATAAAATTAGGAATTATACTTTTGAACATGCAATGGTACTAAAATTCATATTAAAACATGCGTTTAAAACACCATGAGATCAAGAAACTGGAATATTACAGAATTCACAATCACTCAAGAACCTTAAGCTTAAGGAAGGAATTAAACTGAGAAATTGAGTTAACTTTGGGACTCAATGGGTGAAAGGAGACCCATTAATGAAATCCTTCATACCTGTAGATGAGAACCTTGAAGAAATCTTAAAAATTGGAAACTGATATTGGAGAACCCTAGTTTCCCTAAAGAAGAGAAATCTCCTCTTTCTTTCTCTGTGATGCTAAGTGTCGAGTGTTTTCACAGTAATAGGAGATTAATTGATATAAGAATGACCTAAAGAGATGAAGACTAAGAGAAACAAGATAATAAACAAATGCAATAAAAGTAAGATAGATTAACATACGAGATTACAGGAAATAGGAACCAAACCATGTATCAAACGATAAGACCACTAAGACCCGCAATAACAACACCAAACTCCTACGGTGACCGCTAAGGGAATCAACTCTTTCTTACAGCCACTGTTTCTAAGAAAAGATCAATAATGGCTTTTCCAAGCCCTACACTACTTGGCTTTTCCAAGCCTTGCACTACACTCTCAAAGGGAGAAGAAGAAGTTTTTCCATGTTTTTCAAATATCCATAATCAACTAAAGGAAAAATGACCTAACTAATGGTTATTTATACAATTACATAAGGTAGTGAAATTACAAAAAATCCATTAATGAATTTAACACTCTGTCGGCACCTTTCCCATGCTTCAAAGCAATGACTAAAACACCCTAAATGGGTGTTTACACTCCAAGGTAGCCCTTCTAATGCTCCAAAGTTGTCGGCCCCTCCTTCTTCAAGCTTCAAAATGTGAAACCTCTTGGAACCCATTGGTAAACATCAACACAAGTCCCAAGAAATCTTCTAAACATGTTTTTTCTCCATTGTAAGCTCAAAATGAGTCCTCCATGTATGTCCTTGTACCCTCAATATGACCAAAGCTTAAATCTTCATGTATAGGCCTCGAATAATGTTTTCAAAAGCTATGATGGTCCTTTGGCTCGTATCATCCTTCCCTTCTTGAAAAGGATTTGACCTCGAATCCACACCTTGCAAAACTAAAGAAAGGACAAATAAGCACAACATCCTCATGGCATGAGGGTTAGGGTTAGTATAACAAATAACATCATTATCCCAAGGGGGTACACACTTGAAATATAACCATGAATTCTTTGTTTTAGTCATGAAAATCTTAGTAAAAATGTCACAAAGGAAATGGCTATGACAAGTATAGAAAGATAAAGAAACTACAGAGGTTTTAATGGTATCACTAAATCTAAAAGGTAAGACTACCTTTATCTTAGGAACCATAAAACACAATTGTTTTGTTACCTCTTCATGTCTAATAATCAAAAGTGGTGCCACTATTGGTATTAAAGTCCACCAAACCCATATAGCATTGTCATTCAAACAAGTGGACCAACAAATAAATTCCCTACCTCTCCATAATATAAATCGAAAACTAGGAAGAAATTATGCGCAAAGAGGTAGTATAAGAAGAAATCAAGTGTAAAGGCATCATCTAAGGTGCTATCATCTATAAGAATGTCATTTGGCCCAAAATATATAGCACATAAGGCACACAAGGATGACTTTAAGACACTTAAGTACATATGACCTCTTCCTTTTAAGTAAAGTATCAACTTCGCATCTGCAAGTTGGGAATCATGCAACTTAATCACAAGTGTGTCAAGCAAAGATGCACATTTAGCAGCATTACCCCAAGGAGACAATGATATGTTTACCCTCGAGTTTTCAACAATGTCACTTTGCTTGTCATGTAGACTAAGCAACAAGTTGGGTGTGCCAACATCATCATATCCACATTTGGCATCGAGGTCAAATGGAAAGAGTGGCCATGTCTAGACAATACTCTTTTTCCCCATAGGATTCACCCAATCTAAATAACATGCTCTCTACAATAGCATATACATCATCAAAAGCAAATAGAGAGCAGAGAAAGGTATCACTCAAGTCAACTTCAACTAAGGTATCCACATGTATGTACTCACTACTAGTTTCAACATTATCACAAGAGTACCCTCAATAATAAGTTCACACATAGTAGAAGAAGAAGTAATTTCCAAGCAATGGACACTTTCCTTTTATGGAAGAACCCTCAAGTAGACAAATACCAACACCAAAATCAAAGGGATTATTACTTAGGCCTTCACAAGAAGGAAATAATTCATCCTCATATAGTCATCAAACATGGGTGGGGTGTCATATAAAGGATCACAACCACAATCAATTTTTAAGAAACAATCACTTATTGGGTTTCTTAAGAATTCAAGCAAGTTAAATTATCATCATCCGATTGATAATTCCTTTCTAAGACCACACACTCCTTTTCTTTAAGAGTACTCTCATCTTTTAAGAAAAGATTTCTATCTTTAGAAGGAATGTTGTCACACCGTAGTGGGTTAGCATATAGGTTATAGCTTTCAACAAAAGCTATACCTTCAACTTCATTTTCACCACTAGGTTCACTAAGAGTGACTATATCATCTTCAAACTAGATATTATACCAAAAGAGAGTAGAATCTACCCTCGAGGAAGATTTAGAACACACAAGTTCACTCTCTAAAAGACAACCATCAAGTTCCAAAGAAGTTTCAAACACATAATCATCCCTATGAATAAGACAACCCGTAGGGTCTCCTTTACCCAAAGGCAAGCTCACGAGTTCACTCCTATTCATTTGATCAACATTTTCAACATCATCACTCACTTGAGACCCATTAAATACATCACACACATCCTCAAGTGGTGGACAAATTCCGCACATAAGCTGATCAATACAATTTTAATAAGATGATATACTTTCTTTCAACACAATGGCTTTAACACTAGGTGGACATAAATTGCTCTTACAAAAAGAATCAATTTGGTCATCAATAGGATCAACTAGTGTATCCACACTCACAATGTGTACATCAACAAGAGGTAGAAAAACCAATAGCTGATGTACTATTATTCAACAAATGTCTTTAACACTTGTTGGACAAAAATTACTCTTACAAGAAGAGTCAATTCGGTCATCAATAGGATCAACTAGTGTATCCACACTCACAATGTGTACATCATCAACAAGAGGAAAATAATCAATAGACTCACAAATAGGTAAGCTACTACTCACACTCAATGAGCTACTAGCCACACGATCATCATTCACGTGCATAAAAGTGTAAGAGTTAGCTATTTTACCTTGAAGTTCTTGAGCACATTCTATTTTACCTTGATGTGAAGGTCCTCCATGAGCTTCGGCAGCTTCTAAGAATTCCCTCATCAATAATTCAAAGGAAATTCTCTCCTTTAGCACTTGTTCTGCTTCACTTGCCATGTTGAAACCTACACAAATGTCCTTAGAAATAGAAGGAAAAACAAAGTTAGCATGGTTTGGTGGCAACCCTCTCACTTCACTCCTCATAACCTCTCCTTTTTCCACTCTCAGATTTCCACCTTGCACACCCTTACTCCTCTCAATCTTTTGTCTCTCATTTTTATTCAGATTGGAGTGAGTATTTCTCTTTGCGGGTTGGGCAGAATGGACATCATGAGATGATTTCCCCATCGGTCTCTTACAACATTAGGCCAATTTTGCATATTTGGAACTTTATGTTATACAAACAATCGGCACCCAAGCTTACATAACTGTATGCCAATGTAAAAATATCACACCACACCTCCTCATGGTATTCAAATTAGGAGAAGATAACCTTCACCCTCTCGGTAACCTTAAACCTATCCAAGGAATATAGAACAAGTAAAGGATCTCGAAATAATCCCAGATAGTCAACCATGGATGGAAAGATGTAGTTTCTATAGGTTCTCAAAATAATCCCAGATAGTCGACCATGGATAGAAAGATGTAGTTTCTATAGCACCTATCATCTAGCACAATTAGGCAACTCGGTATCCCATAAATGATCACTTTTTTAGAGAAAGCATTCCTTCTTGGATCAACATTATAAGTCATATAGTACCCTTCAACTTTGGAGATGCATACCCTCTTCTTCTTGTGGGACAACCTACATTATATCTAGTATACCCATTCACACCATTTCAACCTTGATAAAATATACTACAAGGTGAAGAATATGAATCTTCATACTCCACACGTGCACTCTCACCATGGCTCTCATAAGCTTTACAAAAGAAGGGGTTATACCTTACACCAATTCTAGGTTTGGAGTGGGAAGTGTAATACTTCTCACATGCCCCAACTTTATCATAAGAACCATCACAAGGCCCTACATTATCTCCATATTCACCATAAGCACTAGGCACTTCATTCACCCCATTTTCTCCCTCAAAACCATAACTGTCAATTCTACCCATGTCTTGATCATGGCTATATTCATGCCCCCATAATCTCCAACATCATCATAGCCATAAAATCTCTCATTACAATCATAGTCTCCCATGTTGTAGTCACAATAATCCGAGGCTACCAAGATATGTTCCCCTTATATCACCTTGTACCTACAAAATAAACAAACAAGATAAGTAGTAAAAGCTTCTCACCAACACTCGTATACACTCACCTTTGTGATCCTCACAATTAGAGCGGTAAGTATTGAAAGTTGTTTATACTCTAGTAGTCAATAAGGTGTCAATCACTACTTAGTAGCCACAACAGATTCTAGTTTGATCGACTCAAGACACAAAATAGAAAAATTTACTTACAAACTTGAAACAAAGAAATTCAATGAGTCAAAACGAGAAAATCACACAAAGAATGAAAACATGAAGTAAAGGACTCAAAACTAACTCACAACCTAGTAGATAATGACTAGTTTGTCAATTAGTACTAGAATTAACAAAATACAACTAAGAAACAAGAATTAGATACTAAGAAATCAAAATTTGACCTAAAAAATTGGTTGTACAAGAGTGATGACATAGTAGCTTATGGTTGGCTAAGGTTTTTAAAAAAAATTGTTCTTCAACCTTGATTTTTTTTTCAATCTTCACTCAAGAGAGGTAGAAATTCGTTTTGTGGAAGAAAATACAAGGTTTGGAGCCTTTTTCAAGCTAAAATGAGTTTGAATTTGAGTTGGTCCCCCCCCCTTGTACTTTTAATTGTACTTGAATATTCTTTTTGCTCTCTTCTACTTTTGGAAGACTTAGATTATGCTTAGAATATTCTTTGTAAAAACAACTTCTACACTCTCTTTCTTTATTTTTCAAGATCAAACAACCACTTTTGAATATTCTGTTCAACAAGATATAAAGATCTTGAGAAACACCAAGAGCATTCAAGGTTTGACCAAAGTTGACCTTCAAGTAAACGAACTCGGAATTTGATTTTTCTTGAAGATCCAAGGCCACTTTGACAAACCAAACAAACACCTTCACCAAAAATGAGATTCAACCTCAAGTTTCTTCAAACACAAGGTCAACAATGGTGGATGGTCCAAAACAACCCGGATTTAGCTCAAATCTTTGATCTAGACTTTATTACTGATAGGGAAGAAGGATCTAGCACTAGAAACTAATAAAACACACAAATTTAAGTAGATCTAAGTTTTAAAATTTTGCCAAAACACAAAAACGTGAACAACAAATTTTATTTTTATTTTCAAATTTTTGACACTCTTTTTGTGTTGATTTTCTCAAGGTAACAATAATCCAAAACTTAGAATTGTAGGGACAATTCTAAAACTTGGCTCTTTAATACCAAATTGATACAAGAATGATCTGAAGAGGTGAAGACTAAGAGAAACAAGATGACAAACAAATGCACTAAAAGTAAGATAGATAGCTTGACATACAAGATTACAAGAAAAAAGAATCAAACCTTGTATCAAATGATAAGACCCCTAAGACCCGCAATAACAACACAAACTCTTACAGTGACTGCTAAGGGAATCAACTTCGCCTTACAACCATTGTTTCTAAGCAAAGATCAATAATGATTTTTCTAATCCCTACACTACACTCTCAAAGAGAGAACAAGAAGTCTTTCAATGTCTTTCAAATATCCATAATCAACTAAAGGAAAAATGACCTAACTAATGGCTATTTATACTATTAAATAAAGGAGTAAAATTAGAAAAATCCCATTAATGAATTTAACACTCCATAGGTGCTTTTCCCATGCTCCAAAGTAATGACTAAAACACCCTTAATGAGTGTTTACACTCCAAGCCCACCCCTCCAATGCTCCAAAGTCGTGGGTCCCTCCTTCTTCTTCAAGCTTCAAAATGTAAAACCTCTTGGAACCCTTTGGTAGACGTCAACATAAGTCCCAAGAAATCTTCTAAACATGGTTTTGATCCATTGTAAGATCAAAATGATTCCTTCATGAATGTCCTCGTACCCTCAATGTGACCAAAGCTTGAATCTTCATATTTGGGCCTCAAATGTTGTCTTTAAAAGTTATGATAGCCCTTTGGCTCATATTATTAGGGAATAATTAATATTAATACTCAAATTTATGGTGGCTTAAATGACATAGTTTTGATGTTAAAAGATTAGGAAATGATTGCAAAGCTCTCATAAAATATAACAAAAAATCTACAAAATTGAGTGTGGTTTGGAGGCTGGATTTGGTATCCCTAAACCCCACCAGAAATTTCTTGGTACAAGTGTAGGGCCACCTATGATTGTACTAGGGTTCATTGGTTAGAAGTTCAAGACAGATCAACTTTAGGAGTCATGATCCCACCTAAGATCATAATTTCTAACCACGGCTAAGGTTTTCTCTCATTGTTAAAAGGAACACTAGTCAACTTTCAGAAGTTTGGGACTGTTTCAATCAGACAAGATCATTTTATAGCCATATAATCTCATCACGATAGTACCTATTCTCATAGGTTATTTTTACTAGATAGTGTACTATGTGTAGTGTTAATGATGAGTAGATAACTACAGAGGACTAGGTTATTGGATGTGCAAGATACAGTACAATTGGCACGCATTGTCTGCAAAGTTTTATCTATTTGTGTAACAAACTTGCAGGTGTTATTTTGTACTGATTAGGACAACTGGTCTAATGATCTTTTAGTCCTAATCATCACTCAGCTATAAAATTAAAGAGACAACTCTTCATCAAATTGTTTTGGTAATTACAAAGAGTGAAGAGAGGTACCAAAAACCCTATTTAAACACTACTCAAGTTCTAAGCCACTTATGTGATCTTAAATTGAAATTGTTCTTGACTGAGTACTGATTTGTGATCAAACTACTCATGTTATAAAAGTAGTGTTTCTTTTTGAGAGTTCTTAGGTAGAGTTACCTAAGTTTGTTGCTGATTAGAGCTAATCAGTGTAGAGGGTCCTTGGTAGAGTTGCCAAGATGAGCTTGTAGTAGAGCTATTACAAGCGAGAGAAACCTGAGTTAGGTTCATTGAAGGTTGTAATCAAGATTTTGATTACAGTGGAAGTTGATATTCTTGTGAGGGAAAGATGTGGTTTTTTTTTTCTAGTTTTCCACATAAAAATTGTGTGTTTTTCCATCACCTCATAGTTATTTTACTGTTCTATCGCGTTTGATTGACATTAAGGGACCTGGTCCCTTACTGTGTGGTGCAACCCCCAAGGGTTCCAGTAATTGGTATCAGAGCGGGTTCACTCTACAAGGTTTATATCTTGAGTGTTCTAGTTGACATGGCTATTGTAACTAAACTAGGGGTGGAAAGAAAGAAAGAAAAAGGGGAGAGATTCCTAACTTTAAAGATTCTAGAGTATGACCCTGGTAAAGAAGACGTTGATGTTGCACTTCTGGCAATGAGGATTGTTAGAGATATAAAAAGGGTGGTCAGCTTAGCAAAAAAAATGATAAAAATCCTAAAAATTCAAAAAGAAAAGATACCGCTACTGATATAATAGAGAAGGTGTTGGCTTCATGGGAAGACTCCTCAAAAAAATTTGAGATTGACAAAGAGTATGGAGATGGTTTCATGCTGAAATGGGGTAAGAAGAAAATAATCTTAAGTTCTTGTTGCTCTCTAATGGCTACTACTGAAGATAAAGAAGAAAATATGGTATAAAAAAGGGATATCACCCAAAACTAGTTTATGGGTATTGGTTGTTCAAGACAAATAACTGGGAGGGTTGATGGTTTTCTCTCCCTTAAGGTACTTCAAGGAGGAGCTATGTTTTTTGGAAATAGCAAAAAGCGTATATCCAAGGTGTTGGAAAGACTGGAAAATCACCTCATCATGCAATAGAAGATGTGTATTATGTAAATGGCCTTAAGTACAGTCTTCTAAGTGTATCTCAAATATGTGACAAATGAAATTAGGTAAAATTCTCATCTGATGGTACTGTATCAAGTATGAAATCAGGAAGAATTGTTCTCAAAGACAAAAGGATCAAGAATATATATGTAGGTTTTTTTGGAGTCTATGGCTGATGGGGAATTAACTTGTTTAAGAGATCAAAGTGAAGATCTTGATTTATGGCATAGAAGATTGCGATGTATAAGTTCCTCAATGCTAAAAAAGTTGATCTCAAGGGACCTGGTTCGTGGCTTGTCAAAGTTGAAGTTTCCATACAACAAAGTTTGTGATACTTGTATTCAAGGTAAACAGACTAGATCTTCCTTTAAATTAAAGAAACAAGTACTTCCAAACCTCTTGAAATACTACATATGGATTTATGTGGACCTATTAAAGTCCAAAGTTGAGGAGGGAAGAAATATGTGTTGGTTATTGTAGATGACTACTCTAGGTTCACCTGGACAATGTTTATAAGAACCAACGATGAAACATATGAGGTTTTTGTGGCTTTTACCAATAAAATCCAAGTGAAGCTAAATTGAAAAATTGTTGAATTTAGGTCTGACCTTTGTACTGAATTTGAGAATTCTCAAGTGGATGAATTCTATGCTTAGCATGGAATAAGTCACAACTTTTCCGCTCCCAGAACTCCACAACAAAATAGATTTCTTGAAAGAAAAAATAGAACATTAATAGAGATAGCTAGGACTATGCTAATTGATAGTGGACTTCCAAAGAGTTTCGGGGCTGAAGCAGTAAATGCTGCTTGTTATGTGACTAATAGGTGTGTGATTAGATCACTTCTGAATAAGACTCCATATGATCTGGTGTTCAATAGAAAGCCTAAGCTAGACTATTCCAGACCATTTGGATGCAAATGCTTTATGCTAAATAATAGGAACAAAGAATTGGTAAAATTTAATTCCAAGAGTGATAAAGCAGTGTTTGTAGACTACTTTTCAACAAAAAAGGTTGACAGAGTATTCTATAAAATAACCTTTGTGTGTTGAAGAAAGTATTTATGTGAAATTTGATGAGTCTGGAAATCAAATGAACCCAGCTGATGGTGAAGATTCAGAAGTTGAAGAACTCATTCCTGGTCAAAGGGATGATACTGCTGAAGATGATAATCAAAGGATAAATGATGCTAATGAGAATGATGAAACTAATGGTGATCTAGAAACTCAGGCACAAATCCCAGCCCCAGGAAGAACAACAAGAGGGAACTAGTCAAAATTCACAGGGACTTGGTCCCAGTGGCATCAATCTCAAAAGGCAAAATTGGAGACACAATTCTTCTCATCCCCTTGAGAATATGACTAAGCCCTTGAAAATAGGTGTACAAATAAGAGCTCAAGATAGGAATGCTATGGTATTTTCATCCTTTTTATCCCAAATTGAGCTAAAGAATGTAAAAGAGGATAAAAGATACTTATTGGATTAATACAATGCAAGAATAACTTCACCAATTTGAAAGAAGAAAATTTTGGCATCTGGTCCCTAGGCTTGTTGACAGAATAACTATTGGTACCAAATGTGTGTATAGAAATAAGCAAGATGAAATGGAACTATCAGCAGGAATAAGGCAAGGATTGTTCAAATTTATAATCAAGAAGAGGGGACAGACTATGATGATACTTTTACCCCTATAGCAAGAATAGAGGCAATCAGAATTCTTGTTGTATTTACTGCTTACATAGGATTCAAACAGTTTTAAATAGATGTCAAAAGTTCCTTCCTAAATGAAAACCTGAAAGAAAAAGTCTATGTCAAAAAGACTCTAGGTTTAGAAGATGCAGATTTTCCTCAACATATACTTAAATTGGATAAAGCTCTTTATGGTTTGAAGTAAGAACCAAGGCCCCGGTATTAAAAACTGTTAAAGTTTCTCTTAGAAAATGGCTTCAAAAAAGGAAAATAGACAATATTCTATTCTTAAAGACCAGAGGTAGCAGCCTATTAATTATTCAGATATATGTTGATGACATTATCTTTGGAGCTACTTCTGAATCCCTATGTGAAGAGTTTTCTAAACCAATGGGGAGTGAATTTAAGATGAGCATGAAGAGTGAATCGAGATTCTTCTTAGGATTGTAGATCAAGCAAACTTCTCAAGGTACAATGATTTGTCAAGAGAAGTACATCAAGAGCTACTGAAGAAGTATAACATAAAAGATGTCAAGTCAATTGATACTCTCATTGGAACCAGCTCAAAAATGGACAATGGTGATTTAGGTCCTTCATACATAATGTATAGAGAGATCATTGGATCCTTGCTATATCTCACTGCAAGTAGGTCTGACATTATTTTGTGTAAGAATGTGTATCAGATTTCAAGTATGCCTAAAGCAGTCCCATTTGAAAGTTCCAAAAAGAATTCTCAAGTATCTAAAAGAGATAGAGGACCTAGTCCAATACTATCCATCAGGTTGACTTGGTAGGATATGCTGATGTTGACTCTGTTGGATATTTGGTAGATAGAAAAAGCACTTCAAAAATGGCATATTTTCTTGGTTTATCCCTAATATCCTGGGGGTTTAAGAAGTAAAACTCAGTTGCTCTATCTACTGTAAAACTCAGTTGCTCTATCTACTGTTGAGGCTGAATAGGTTGTTGCTGCATCTTATTATGCATAACTATTATGGATCAAGCAGCAATTGAAAGATTTTGGCATTGTCTCAAACACTATTTCTCTAATGTGTGATAACATAACTGCTCTTTACATGGCCAATAATACAGTGTAGAACAAGAGGACTAATCACATTGATGTAAGGAATCACTTCCTAAGATATAATATTGAGAAAGGGGCAATCTACATGAAGTTATACAAGACTGAGGATCAGATAGCGGACATATTTACTAAAGCACTTCACATGAAATAATTTGTGAAGAAAGGGCTGAAGTTAGCCTGATAAAGATGACCTAACCTACTATGTGAATCAGTAGTTCTCCATCAAATTGGCTATGATCAGGAGACAGATATCCTGGGTAAAGTATGTATTTTTTAGTCTAACTCAAAATCATATCTTTGCAGATATGCACCATGGGAATTGGTTTGGAAGAAAACAGATAAAGTATGCAAAAATTTAAGAAATCACTCAAAGAAATAGAGGGGCTCGATCCCATCTCTTAGGTTAGTATCAGTAATGTGCATATTTTCCTTATTTTGTTAAGAAGAGGCCACATCTTCTCTCTCCATACTAGAAAACCTATCTTAAGCAAAATTGAAATCAAATTTATCTTTGGAGTAACACCATGGACCCTGCCTAACTCAACTATCTGAATTATCCAAAGAAAAATTCTTTTCTTCACTTACCCTTCTAATAAAGATTTATGTTTGAAAATACCTTATCCCTTTGATTTTGTGAAAGAAAGTTTTGATTGCCCATGAAACAAATGAAAAGCCTCTAATTGAATTTTGGAGATCCTATGAAAAGGCTCCAGGTTTTTAAGGGACCTAGTCCCAAGAAGAAAAAAATATTTGGATGAATCAAGTAGGACTTAAAAAGGGGAAAACATAAGAGAAATGCAAGAAAATGCAAAAATTGGGAGTAAGAAAATGATGAACTCAAGATGAAGGATACAATTCCAACCAATGAAGCTTCTGAGCTCGAATTGTTACACTGTCCTAAAATGACCATACTTCTTCAAAAATTCTCTCCAAATCATTCTATGGAACTTGAAATATAATTCTTGCACTGAAATAATACATAATCTATTGAACATGAATGAGATCTTGTTACTGTGCTCTTTATCTGTTTCTGCCTTAAAAATGTTCTTCATGGTAGTATTTCCCCAGTGGCCATGAGTTAACTAACTTATGCCTACTATTAATCTTGGTTTAATGTCAATATTTTTCCAATGATTCTAAAAGAGGGAATACTACTAATCTTATGTGTAGAAAGGGATCTCAAGGGTCTTAAAGGAGAAACTGGAATTGGAAAATATGTTACGAAGAAACTGTATGGTCATGTGTGTGGCATGGTGACAGGGAGAAACATGCAATTGCACTAAATGAAGGTGCATGATTACATGGGGAAGAAATAAAAGTTTTTTGCTGTAAATGACAATAAAGGACGAGGTCCCTGTGTTGCATGATGGAGGAAGCATGATGATAGGGGAACATTCATCTTCAGGTGGTAATCACACTGATTAAATGTGATGAATGTGCACTGATGCTAAAAAATTTATGGTTAGTTTGTCATTATCAAAAAGGGGAAAATTATTACATGTAGTTTTGATGATGAGCAGCTAACTGCAAGGGACCAGGTCCCTGGATATGCAAGATACAGCACAGCTAGCACACGTTGTCTGTACAGTTTTGTCCCCTTGTGTAACAAACTTGCAGGTTCTATTTTGTACTGAATAGGATAGCTTATCTAATGATCTTTCAGCCCTAATCATCACTCAGCTATAAAAAAAAAAGAGACGCCTCTTTATCAAATAGTTTTTGGCAATTACCAAGAGTGAAGAGATGCAGCAAAAACCTCATTTCAACACTGCTCAAGTTCTTAGCCATTTATGTGAGCTTAAATTGAAATTGATCTTGAGTGAGTACTGATTTATAGTCGAACTACTCATGTAATAAGAATAGTATTTTCTTTTGAGGTTCTTATTTAGAGTTACCTAAGTTTGTTGTTGATTAAAGCTAATCAGTATAGAGGGTCCTTGGCAGAGTTGCTACTATGAGCTTATAGTAGAGCTATTACAAAGGAAAGGAACCTAGAGTTAGGTTCATTGAAGGTTGTAATCAAGAGTTCGGTTATAGTGGAAGCTGAGGTGATTGTGAGGGAAAGCCATGGTTTTTACCTTCCTGGATTTTCACATAAAAATTGTGTGTTTTAACTTTCCTGCACTACCTTTGTTTTTCCGGCACCACATAATTTTTCTTACTATTTTATCACTTGTGATTGACTTTAAGGGACCTGGTCCCTCACTGTGTGGTACAACCCCCAAGGGTTCCAACATAAAGCTTTACTAAACTGTCCATAACATCATACTCCAATATCAAATGAAGGAAAAACTGGATGCGTTGACAAGGTAATTCAAATCTATTTCATTTGATGGGTCTTGAGCTCAAAATAACTTAGAATCTAGGAGTAATGAGCATTTGAAGTTGACTATATAAGGATTCTTCACAAGAAATCAACAGAGAAGGTATGTTTCCACTTGGCTATGAGCTAGGAGTCACTTATACCTAAACTTGTTAAGTAGGCCAGTCCGGATCAAACCGGCACCGGCCCATGAAATTTTACCGATTATGGGTTGGTTCTGGTACTGGGTCATTATAAATGGGCCGATCTGGGCCAAGCCCAAATAGTAAAATGTGCTCAAATGGACCAAAACCAGCCGACTTAGGAATTATTCAGTTTTGACCAGTCAAAATTAAAAAAAAAAACATATTCTCATATTTTTTCCAATGTAGACACACTTATCTACATTTTAAAAATGTTAAATAATATACATACAACATATATACACTAAGTATATACTACTTTAGAAAACATATACGTGTGTTACTTTAAATAGATACTAGTTTAGATTCTATAGGAAATATATGCACATATATACGTATAATACAATATATATATATACTATTCTACATAATAAACATACAACATATATACACTAAATATATACTACTTTAGAAAACATATATGCATGTATACTTTAAATAAACCCTAGTTTATATTCTATAGGAAATATATGCACATATATACGTACAATACAATTTATATATACTATTCTATATAATATACATACAACATAGATACAGTAAATATATACTACTTTAGAAAACATATACGTACAATGCAATAAATATACTATTCTACATAATATACAAACAACATATATTTACTAAATATATACTACGTTAGAAAATATATACGCGTGTATACTTTAAATAGATACTAGTTTAGATTCTATAGGAAATATATGCACATATATACGTACAATAAATAAATATATATATATATATATATATATACTATTCTACATGATATACATACAACATATATACACTAAATATATATTACTTTAGAAAACATAGAAAATATATACACATATAAGTAGAATATATACTACTTTAAATAGCACTCGAAAGTTGAAAGATATATACATTACATATTATAGTACTTTAGGAAACACATATACAAGATTACAATGCATGTTACTTAATATAATATAGTTGAAGTTTTGAACATATATTCATTATATGTTTTCATTGTATTTGAACTTAAAGGATATTTATTTTTTCATTATGTGTATATATGTTTGTTATGTTTATTACTTAGTGTAAAGTTTGATAGTAATATATTAAAAGTAACATATTATACATTACATATTATACTACTTTAGAAAATTATACACATTAAATATATATTATTTTAGTCTATTGAAAATATATAGACATATATGTAGAATATATACAACTTAAAATACCACTTGAAAAAATATACATACAACATATATACACTATATATATATATATACTACTACTACTACTTTAAATACCACTCGTGTGTATCTGTTTGTTATGTTTATTACTTAGTGTAAAGTTTGATAGTAACATATTAAAAGTATTTAATTCATACAAGAAATTCAATTTAAATGAAAAAAATATAAAGTAAGGAGTGAATGAATGTTGTATTTTATTGATTGAAAAATGATCCAAAATTAATAATTTACTTGAATGAAAAATCTACAAATTTTGCATCATTTTTTTCAACTCGTTCATGTTAATATTAACGAGAACTGCCATAAGATAGTCAAATCAATGGGGGCAAAACCATGCATTGGACTTGATTGTGCTGAGTTCTCCCTTGAAATCATAATTTCTTCCATATTTGTTCATCTTTCGGCTCCACCTCCATTCTTTGGTTTATTTGTTCCACTCTAATCCAATCTCTAAGGCAAACTAGAACATTCATAGCATTTCTTCCCAAAGAGTGTCGGTTGTCTCTAAGCTATTATCGTCCCTGACTAAAATCGCTCTCCGATGCAACGGTTGACATTGCAACATTCAATATATCTATAGCTAATCTTGAAAGCACGGGATATTGTCGTTAATTATTATTCCACCAATCTAATATATTGATCCTTTCTCTACGTTCCTCTATCAGTTGTCGACGATAATACCTAAGTGTTTTCCGATAATTTATTGTGTATGTTGTTGATGGAAAAACTCTGTCCCAAACATTTAAATCATTAAAATAATCAGGAAAACCACTATATGTCGGCCTTTTAGAAGATGATGGTTCCTCGAGAGCTTGGGGAGTGATAGTTGGAGTGATATTTGTCTGTACAGCTACATCAAATAAATTGATATAATGGCTATATAATGCTTCTATGTAAATGTTTGCCTCACTCATAGCCATAAACAAATCTAATTTTTCTTAAGGCTCTATCTCTAAGGAATTATAAATAACAGCACTAAAGTCACACATAGTATTATATTTCATGCATTGGTTTAGTATAGCACCAACTAAGTAAATTAGGGGAAGAGGGAAAAATACTTTTTAAATCAAGTAAATATAGCACCAACAGCTTCTTTGTAACCTTCTCTATCCTTATATTTTTAAGCAACCAATAAAAGTCGGCTAAATAAACTAAAATATTGAAAACAGTAGGATAATAAGCACCAAAAAATTCAACCGTAGATATATAAAATCTTTCCAAAAACTTAACAAGATCATCAATTGCAGTCCAATCAGAATCATATAGCATACACTCAGGAAAAGAACCACAAAATTGATTAAAAGTAATTGTAGTAGGAACTTTATAAGCAAGACAAGTTTTTAAATAAGTATAAGTAGCATTCCATCTAGTATCATATTCTTCAAGCATTAATATCGGTCTAAGTCCATTTTTTTCATATTTAACTTTAAATTATTTCACTCTACCTCTTCGATTATTTCCTTGAATAAAGCCAACAGCAAGCCAGAGTTTTTCAATATAAAGATCAAAAATTTCAAGACTATCTTTTACAATTAAATTATATATATGACAAGCACACTTAACATGAAAAATTTTAAGTAACGGCGGAGAAGTTCAGCTTTTAACTTGTCAATATCAACCTTGTTGTTAGATGCATATCAAAAGCAATACATAAATTTTTTATTTTAATACCATAATATTCTGCGATTTTAGTAATAGATTTCGAAATAAATTTTCCAGTATGTCTTTGATCTTCATCGTACAAAAAAGCTAAAATTCATTTTTGCATGACAAAATTACTATCTATCCAGTGACAAGTAATGGTTAAATAATTATTTTTATTAATAGCACGACCAAGATCAGAAGTTAGAGCAATTCTACATTGAATATTTTTTAATAATGTAGATAAATAATAAATATATTGTGCATGGAGTCTAAAATTATTGGCCTGACAAGTACTTCTAGGAATACCATTAAACATAGGATTATAAATTGCTTGAATATAATGAATAAAAGCATCAGAAGAAGCAAAAGTGAAAGGCAAACAACCCACAACTATCATTTTCGCTATTTCTTCTCGGTCCTTCATTTTATTATATTTTTTAGTTAATTGACCGGTTGTTGGTTTTAATCTAGTTTGTGTTGGCCCACCAAAAGCCTCACCACCTTGTGTAATAGGTAACTCTCTAGCATGATTATCTCTTAAATGTCTCATCATCGAACTCGTACCCTCTTGATTGCCTCTTCTTTTATGCTCGTATATCATTTCACAAATATTGCATTGCACCTTAGTTTGTCCTTCTATTTCCCAAAAAAAAAATCCATGTAATACTAGTTTTTCTACGACCTCTTGGGGCACGGGAAGGACGATTAACCAATTTAGATCTAGCATTAGCATATTCTACTCCAGGTGTATCACCACTATTTTCATCATCTTCATCTAAATTAACCGCATCTACTTCATTTTCTTCTTCTATACCATAATTTTTCTGAGCTTATTATAATCCATATCGTGAGCACCTACACCTATTTCTTTCTCAAAAGATTGACTAACTGTTACCGGAGGCACACAGATATATCTATTACTTGAACTACCTCTACCAGAACCTCCACCAATTCATTTTTTACTACCACTATCGCTTCCAGGATAAAAAAAATTGACACTTTTACCGAGGTTTCTTATTTTATCCATATTAAAAAATAAACTAAAAAATATTTCTAATATACATAAATAATAAAAATAAATATTCAAGAATTAGTACACTAATTAAAAATTAAAGGTAAGAGATGGAACGATAATATCAAATTTTGAAAGTATCCGAAAGTTGCGACTTTAGAAACTTTCCCTTGTATTTGTAATTGCAAAATTAAAACATAAAATTGAGCACTTTAGGAGATAAATTAGAAGATTTGAGAGAGATTAAGATTTGAGAGAATGAGATTTGTGTGAAAATGAATTTTGAATTGGGGGTATTTATAGAAAAAATTTTGAATTAAAAAAAATTAATATTAAAGGGTAACTAGCCAAATGAACGTTGGTAGGCCAACGGAATTATAGCCATTGGGCCTCCAATGGTCCATTTGGACTAAAAGCCTCAACGGTTTAATTTCAAAAAAAATTAATTCAAACCGGGCTGGGCCGGTTAATCGGTGGGCCTAGTTCGATTTTCTAACCGGGACGGTCCATCGGGTCAACCCACTTGGATAGCCCATACCCAGGACCGGTGGCCCTATAGCCCGTGGGCTGACTGGGCTGGTTCAACTAGGCCGAGCCCACCAATTGGGCTGAGCTAAATGGGCCAGAACGGGCCAACCTGGCCCATTTGATAGGTTTACTTAGAGCAATAACACATGTCTAGATCACTTTTTATACCACCCAAAACATGATTTTTTATGTTACATGTACTGGAAACATGAGTGTTATAGTTTCATAGGCTTGTAGTCACTCTCTGAAGAAATTTTTTGTCTTCAAGGCAAAAATTATTCAACTGGCTAATGAGAAGAAAATAGTGTTTGATGATGAGAATGCTAGTTGTCATATCACTTTTAACTTACTCGATTCAGTCCAAATGTGTAACTTTAAAGGGAATAATGAGGAGCCATTGGAGCATAATAAATCTTCAATTGATAAAGGTCAAATTTCGGTAACTAGGCAAAGATTCAACAAAACATGTCTCCAAAGGAGGCATCTAAGCATCCAACCAGAGGAAGAATGTTGAGGAAACCAGGAAAGCAAAAATTAGTTGAGCTTCCAAAAAAAGGGGAGGTTGTGGAGAATAACCATCAAAAACAATGATGTACTATGACCTTGGAAGAATTCTTACCAAGTTTTTTTCGTGCAAAGACTGCTCAAGTTAATAGTGAGGCTTTTGCTTCAACACTAGCAAAGAAGAAGCGAAGGATAAAAGATCACATAGAACCTCCTTCCTCTTTTGAAAAGCTCATTGAACATCTTCTTTAAGATGCACATGTATGTGATACAAAAATCATATTCACAAATGATGATCTCATATTCAGTGAAATGTTACACAGGCATCCCTTATATATGGTGGGCCATGTTATAGAGAAGAGTATAAATAGAATTCTGATAAATGAGAGGTCTAGAATCAACATCTTGCCTATTTTCATAATGAACTTGGCATCACAATATGTATCTAAGTGTTCAATCAAGGGGGCCAGAAAGACATAAGATCCATTAAGTAAGAGATCTAAATGGATGATTTATGATCAAATGCATTGATGCATGTAATCAATGCCATGACTTCATTAAACATATTGCTTAGTAGGCCTTTGATTCATAAGAATAAAATTGCCTCATCCTCCTACTACCAGTGGTTGAAGTATCTTGAAGATGGAGTAGAAATAAAGATAGTTGTTGCTGATAAGTCATTCGCTGAATTTGAATCACACGATGCAAATGCAAATTCAACTTGAAAAATTATGTTTTAAATGAGACAAATATTGATGACCTCACAACAATTAAATGTGATAATGTTGAATCTAAGAAAGTTAAGGTATCTGTCAAAAAGTTGTCATAATAAAGCCTCTCTCAACTTTGAATAAATGGAATATCGCTTCCTCAAAAAATAAGGCAACCCTTGTGCTCCGCTAGGTACTAAAGGTAAGGAAGGAGGAAGGTCAATCATCTAACGTACAAGATAATATACTAGGGAGGCTAACTCTTCCAATCAAGTGGATCGATGCAATAACTTTTCCTCAAAGCTACTTGAAGAATTTGTGGTTTAAAATCCATAGTGAGATATGATACTCCCTATGAAGCATAGGAAAAAAGGCCTTGATCAAAATTCTTACAAGTTATTTATAAAGTCTAGATACAATCCTAAAATATAATAAAAGTTGGGAGGAACCCGTTAGAAGCTACTACCATTCAAGAGCGTGAAGATCTAGGGTACATGTCACCACTACTAGTTCGCATCTCTATAAAAAAGGAAGTTAGTAACTACATCACTATAGAAGAGGAATCCACTGCTTTCAAAAAAAAGCCTTATATCTTTGATTTACTAGGAAAATATCCTTAAGAACTTCTATGTTTGAGAGGATGGGTCAGCTAAGAAAAAGAGCAACAAGATTGGGGAAGTTCTCAAGGCATGATAATACACTCTTTACCTAAAATCCAGAAGGATTTCCAAATTTGACTCCTTGTAGAATGAGGTGGACAACAAAACTTGTGTTTTCATATGAGGAGGTGCAAAAGAAAAGGACATTTATACCAAGGAAAGAAATAAAGATGAAGAAAGTATAGGCTATTTATATCATATAACAACCTAGAGTAAGAATTAAACCTCATCTAAAATAAAGGTTGACGAAGAGTTGGAAGATGTTTCCTAGTGTTACTATATATTTTTCAATGACAATGATCCTCGAGAGGAAGAAGATTTTGGAGATGCTCCACCAAAACTTGAAGGAGCAAAAACCCTGATAGATCTTTTAAAGAAAGCCAATCTTGGTACTAATAAAGGCTTAAGACCAACCTACCTGCGCGCGTTTATAGAAATGGACAAAGAAATTGCTTATTTGTACATACTTAAATAACATGGGGATGTCTTCACTTAGAGATATAAAGAGATGTCTAAATTAGATCCAAAAGTAGCAGCTCATCAGCTGGCAGTCAAGAATGGTGTTCTTTCTATTAAATAGGCCCAAAGGCACTTCAAACTAGACTTAGTCCCATTGATTGAAAATTAGGTTAGCAAACTGATTAAAGTCAGCTTTATTGGTAAAGTTAAGTACCCCCTCATAGATATCAAGCATTCTTCTTGTGCAAAAGAAGAATGATCAAATTCGAGTTTGTGTTGACTTTAGGGATCTCAATAATACATGTCCTAAGGATGAGTTTCTAATCCCCATCCAGAGTTGATGATTGATACTACAACTGGCTTTGTCTTTCATAGATGGATCATCTGGCTATAACCAAATTTGCATAGCACCCAAGGATGAAGAGCTCACTGTATTTTGTAGGGCTAGGCAAAACATCTTTGATGACATACTCCATAAAAATGTTGAATGTTATGTGGATGAACTAGTGGTGAATTCATAAAAGATGCACAAAAACTTAAAAGACTTGATAATGGTATTTGCGTTTCTCTGAAGACTTTAATCTAGGATGAATCCATAGAGATATGCCTTTGGAGTTACTTTTGGAAGTTTCTTTGTTTTATTGTATGACATCGAGAAATTGAAATCAATCATACCAAGGTTGATGCAATTTTGAAAATACTCGGGCCTTAGAAAACTCATGAGTTAAATGTCTTAAAGGAAATCTAGCATATTTAAGGAGGTTCATCTGAATCTAGCCAGAAAATGTCAACTATTTGTCTTCTCATGATTAAGTGATCCTCTTTCGAATATGACAAAGATTGCAATAAGTCCTTGGAAAGTATTAAATCATACTTGATAAAGCCCCCAGTTCTTGCAAGACCGTTACCTGAAAAACCATTGATACTCTATATTATGGCACAAGAAAGGTTTGTTGGAGCAGTACTGGCTCAAGAATATAGTGAAGGTAAATAAAATTATCTTTACTATTTGAGCAAGATGATGACACCAAATGACCTGACTTATTCTCCAATCAAAAAGTTGTGTTTGGAATTGGTCTTCTTCATCCAAAAGATGAAGTAGTTTTCCTTGTGTCTAAAGCAAATTCTATCAAGTTTGTATTTCAAAACTACTCCTCAGTCCGCAACTTTCACTCTGCTACCTTTAGTTTCAATAATTTGAGATTGTGGATATCCCTCAAAATGAAGCAAAGGGACAAGCATTAGCATACTTCCTAGTAGACCAACCAATACCCATGATTGAGAACTGGCCGATGAAGTTTTTGATAAAGATACAATGGATATTAAAGTTTGATCCCCATGAAAGATATTCTTTGATGGTGTCGCATATCGAGGTGAAGCTTGTATAGGAGTGGTGTTTGTCACTCCAAAAGTATGGGTTACCCATACTCTTTTACTTGACAAATCATTGCTCCAACAATGTTGTTGAATATTAAGTATTGATACTTGGACTTGAAATAGTCATTGACATAAAGCAACTACAATTGTAAGTCTTTGGTGACTACCTATCAAGCAGCTCTTGTGAGACTATAAATTCAAAAGATTGAGCTACGCCCATATCATAATTATGCTCAAAGGTTGAAAGAATGGCTTGGAGAAATGACCCTCTAACATGTGATGAGAAAAGAAAATAAGTAGGCAGATGTATTGGCTACTTTAGCTTCAACCCTAATTCTTCTAAAACAAACACGAGTAACTATCCTCCAAGAATGGGTAGTACCACCATTGGATGGGGATGAATATTATGTTAAGTTAGCTTAAGCACCTCATCATTGTTTATGAATCCATGAATGAAGATTGTCTACAATCAATTATTGACTAATTATGTTATGGGATACTTTCAGAGGATCCAAGGATAAGTACTAACATCCATCATCTTGATCCTCACTTCCTTTACTACAAGCACACACTATACAGAAGATTATTTGAGGGGGTACTCTTGCGATGCTTGGAGGAAAAAGAAGCAGTTCAAGCTTTGCAAGAAGCACACTTGGGAGTTTGTGCATCCCTTCAATCTGGACCCAAGTTAAATCTGGACCCAAGTTATACTTCACATAAAAATGATAGGGTATTATTAGCCAACTGGTGAAAGATTTCTTAGACTATGCTAGAAGATGCAAGGCCTTTCAATTTAATGCAACTTTCATACATCATCCCCCTAAAGTATTACACCCAACTATAGCTTCTTAGTTATTCGATGCTTAGGGATTGGATGTTGTTGGACTACTACCAAAATTTTCTGGTGGACACTTATACATCTTGGCTACAATAGATTACTTTTCAAAATGGGTTGAAGTTGTTTCTCTCAAGAAAGTAATTTAAATAAGGAAATGTTGCGACTTTATCTGAGTAAATATTATCTACCTCTTTAGAATTCCTTATTACAAAATAACCGACAATATCAATTCATTTGATAACACAGTGATGAACAAGATTTAAGATCTCTTTGGTTTCAAGAAGTGTAAAACTTCTATGTAACATGCTCCAGCCAATGGTTTAGATGAAGCATTCAATAAGACTTTGTGCAATATGTTGAAGAAAGTTGTCTCTAAGTAGGGAGTAGGGAGTGATGACTACTTATTAATTAAACATGGGTGTGGTTAAAGGTGATACGTGAGCTTACCCTAAAAAGTAGGAGAGGTAAGATCAGTTTACTATTATATCCTTACTTGGTTGGATGATGAAAGTTTAAATGCAACCTTCATTTGTTAATAGTAGAAATATAAATCAAAAGTGATTCAATGAAAAGCTGGAGAGAGGACCAAAAAGAAGGAAAAACAACACACATAATCCATGTAAGAATATGTCAAATTGGTGGTAGTTTCATAGGAAAATAAAATACATTTACTCAAGTCCATATAAGGAATATACCGAAGTGGTTGGCTTAAGGGAGAAACTTCTTTAATGCTCTGGGCTTTGTTTTTTTCTTCTTCTTGCTTCACTCCATGATATTCATAAAACTTTAGATCCTAATGAAAGCCTGACCCCGTACCATGACTGATCCATGTCCTCATTTTTTTTCAAAAAAAAGCTATTTTATAGTAGTATACCAGATGGGCGCGGCTCGCGCAAAACACGGGCCCAATATTTAATACTTAAAGTTGTTGTTGGTTCCACTTCTATGGCACAAGATTTGTTACTCTTCACTTTTTAAAGTCCCCTAAAAGCAAAATGAATCAGCATGTAGTAAGAAAAGAAAGTGAGACAGAACCATAGAATATATATGACTTCCATACAAATATATCCTTTAAGGTAGGTGTATCGCCTTTTTTGGAAGCAAACCAGTCTTGTCCTTGCTAAGGAAGTATGCACCCGCCAAACAAACAACACCAAAATTATTTGGTTCAAATTTGTTACCTTAACTATTTTCTCAAACTGGATAACCCATAATACTTTGTTTGTTTCAATTTGTTCAACAACCTTTCATTTTTTGTCCTTTCCAAAAATAGTCACTTTTTTTTATTTTGCGACTACTTAATCAATGGCACCATCCTATAACAAAGATGGTTCATTGGTGATCAAATTAACTTAAAACTAAGTTAAACAAAAAGTACAATATTATTAACAACTAAGAAACATTACAAGTAGAACACCAAATTAAACTACCTGGTAAAACACTACAAAATAGAGACCATAAGTTGATTTATTCATTCATTCATTCCTTGTACATACCAATGAGCCTCTTCTGAAGAAAAAACACTAAATAACGGATATTTCACTTTATCATAATATTTTTTGATTTCTTCGTTCATATATTTGTCATTCATGCTTATGATTACTCTTGTATTCTTACACAATCTTGTTCACATTAAGAAATTAATGGAACTAGAGTCCTTACCAGACTATCTTTCCTAATGGACCAGGCTCTAAGTAGCTCTTATTATTCACTTTGTCATGAGTTGATAAAAAACTGAAATAAAAATTAAAACAATCAATGGAATGTGCTTTTTTTCCAACTCATACCAACGTCTCTTCTTTTTCATTAGTTTTAATGTGCTTTTTGTTGAAACCTTACCAACTTTACTTCTTTTCCATTTTGTCTATAAAGATTCTAATGCTAAGTCAGTTTGTTCTAGAGTAAAAAGTAGGAGACCAGGTAAATAACTTATATCATCACTCTAGTTAAAGTTGTATGTGTAGATTCTTCTTTTGAGTATCCTTGGTGACTTTGGAACTAGTAGGGTCCTTCTTATCAACGTTCTTAACAACTCCAACAATAATATTTTGACACATCTCTCATAACAAAATATTTGAATGGTGGGTATTCAGTGAAAGTTTCAACCACCATAGGCTTGGTGGGAATATCTTAACCATGTCGTCATCAATATTCTTCAAGAATTTGGGATCCTTCTCAAGTACTTTACCAGAACGTCTGTCAATCTTGGTCATGATCTCAGCAAACTTGACAAAAATATAGGAGGTGTCGTAGTCGGGCACTGGAGCATATCTATTTCCAATCTGATCGGGATGGTTCATGATGATGACTTGGGCAGTGAAGCTGGCAGCGCCATTTACTGGGTCATCTTTGAAGTTGGAAGCAACATAACGTCTCTTAATATCTAGTGACAATGTTCTTGATGTTGAACCCAACATTATCACAAAGAACAGCCTCCTAAAGAGCCTTATAGTGAATCTCAATAGATTTAACTTTAGTAGTCAGACCAGAAGGACCAAAAATCACAGCCATACCAGGCTTAATGACACTATTTTAAACATAATCATTATCTCAGTTGAAGAATGTAGATGATTAGTTCCCAAATCCATCATATCAGATGGAGAATGCGTTTGGCAATACATTGAAAGGTTTGAAGCAGGTGAAGCAAGAAGCACTTATCACAGATGACTTTGACTTTGATTATCCAAAATTAGGTCAAGAGAAATACATTAATTTCTACTTGGATCACTCGGGTCTCCTGGATTTCTGAGTTTGACATGGTGGAGTTGTAGAAGCATTGAATGTGAACTGGATATAGTACTTCTAGGAATGTGATTTTTTTGTTTGGGTTTATTACATAATTTATGCAATTTCACAAAAGAAAAAAACATTAAGATTCAAAAATTCAAAATCCAGATTTGTCTTTAAAGTATAAATCTTTTAACACTGAATTTTATCAGATAAGTTATCTAAACCACAAACAGCAAAAAAAAACCCAATTCATAAAACTCATAAAACATGTGTATGAACCAAATAATCAGAATCTCACAACTAGTTGCAAAATCAGGAAACCTTTATTTCATAAAACTCAAAACACATGGATGAAAACAACATGTACATGAACTGCACTTTAGTATCATTATCCTAGCCTATTTAGCCTTGTTTCAAGGATAATTCATTTTATTTATGGGTTAAATAAGATATAAATAAGCATATAAGTGTTCAAGGATGAGGTTATAATGTTTAGAAGTGTTTTGAAACAAGTTTGTGCTTAATTGCGCCACTAAGAGTTCAAACGAGAAAACTAGTATTACTAGCTTGAGCTAGGTGTCGTTCTTGTTAGTCTCAGTTGATTATAGTGTGTTAAATGAGTTAATTATGGTGTGAATGTATAATTATATATGGAAAAACTATTTTAGAATATGAAACAGTCAATTAAAATGATCCAAGAGTCAACAATTTATTGAAGCGTAAAGTGGTCGAGACTAGTACTTAGATTGAGTTTCTAGTTCATTGTTGTTGAGGGTGTGTTGTGTTGAACACTAATGTGTGGTGTTTGATAATATAGGATGACTGATGAGTTGACGTGGATGATATTTTTATGATATACAAGCTGAAAACTAAGTCAAAACAACACCACAAGGCAAGAGGAAAAGTGGTGGAACACTTAGACAAATATTGGAGAAATTGGCCTATTCTAGTGATTAGAGGCGATATGCCCGCATCGCCCCAATCATTACAGTTCACTTGAGCCCGTGTATCCTTCCTTGGAGTGGTTCAGTGGAGTCCGCAATGCCTCCTATAGTCCTCTCTCAACAGCCCGCGATGCCCCCTCCAAATACTACACGGTTTAGGCTTTGCCCAACTATAAATACACCTCTTGTACACTTTGGTTATCATCTTTTGACGTGTTGGAACATTGTGAGGGGATGAAAAACACTTTATTTAGGGTTTTTATTTTTTAAATTTAGCTTTTTAATAGAGTTGATTATGTATTCAAAGATTTGGATCATGATTATGTCGATTAGTGGTTAAACGCTCCCTTATCGGGGTTAAAGCCAAGAACATGACTACTATCATTTTGAATTGAGTCCGTTGTTTGTTTATCATATTTGTTTGTTTGTTTATCCTTGTTTTAATTATTTTAAGTAGTATTTAACCTTAGAATACACATATTGTCAACCTTCTGATCTTGGGAGGGGAAATAGAATGATAGAACATGGGGATAAACAAAGTAAGGTTCTTATTCCTTTATGAAATAAGGAATTTGAATTAGCATTTAGAACAGGGATATACCTAGAAGCCTTGCTTAGTTCACATGTAGGATGATAGATTTAAGCAGTTAATGGGATTATTACATCCCCACTCAATGATGTAGTTGTAATATCCAAGTTAGGTAGACGATTATAAGTCGGGAGACTATTATCATGCGATAAACCCAATGAATCAACAACCGAGATAGAGATTTAGTGAATGAAGTTCAATATTGTAGTATGATTGTTCAAAGTGTTTTAACCTTAGGCTTTACTCTATTGATTGTCTCAAGTTTTTATTTTACGCATTGTTTACTTTACGTTTAGGTTTACGAATCTCCAAACTCTTTTTGGTTACTTTGCATTAAGTTAATCTTAATAAGAGAACTACAATTTGATAGTTATTGTAATAAGTCTTTTTGGAATTGATATTTGGATTTCTTGAAGGCCACTATATTACTTGGTAGACCACGTACACTTGCGCGTGCGCTTGGGCGCTGTCAAGTTTTTGGAGCCATTGTCGAGGACTTATAATTTGGAAACTGTTTTATTTCTAGTTTTTCTTTTTGCAATACTTTGGTGCTTTATGCTTGGTCTTGATTTTGTATTTGTAGGAAATAGGTTTTCAAAGTAGCAAGCTGGCAAGGGATCGGGAATTGGTTGAACCAAATCCCAAACCTGAGCAACGCTTCCATCAATGAAGGAGAGAAGCAATCCTTCTCCTTTGTATTTTTCAAATTGAAGAAGATCAAGATAATATTGCTATCATGGCTGAAGAACAACCAGCCCATAGGATAGTTAGAGAAGTGGCAATCCCACTTCTGATAAATTTGACCTCCCTTTTTCAGAAATCAACTGCTGGAGTAAATTTTGAGCTTAAACAGAACATTATGAAGCTTCTAATCAGCAGGGGAGAGCATGGGGTTTTCACATAAATATCCACAAGTCCACCTATGGAACTTTTTGGAGATCAGTGACACAATCATCCCTACGAGTGTGTCAACTGACTATGAGAGGCTAACACTATTTCCTTTCTCACTGTTGGGGGAAGAGATGAAGTAGTTGAATGCTGAGCCAGCAAATTCAATCATAACTTGGGATGACTTAGCCCAGAGATTCCTCATATGATTCTTTTCATCTAGAAAGACTGCGAGACTTTGCAATAAGATTATGTGCTTCAAACAGAAGCCAGATGATAATTTATATCATGCTTGGGAGAGGTTTAAAGCTCTTCTTCAGGACTATCCCCACCATCAACAATTCAATGAGGTATTAGCTCATACTTTTAATGAGGTATTTTATGATAACACAAAAATTTTGCTAGATTCAGCAGCAGGTAGTCAAGCTCTAAAGATAACGTATGATGAGCGATATATTTTATTGAACCAGATTACACAAGGAAATCCAGAGTGGTATTCAGACTCAAGGAGTGCTATTGAAAAGGTTTTAGGTGTTTTGGAGATAGATCAGTTACCGTAATATCTGCTCAAATTTTTGAATTACAAAATTAGTTGACTACGCAGCTCAGTAACATAAAATTAGGCGCTACACAGACTGTAGCCACAGTGAATACAATTCAGTAAATGAGCACTTGGTGTGTGGGGTGTGAAAATAGTGGTCATTCTGCAGATATGTGTGTTGCCAATCCTAAGTTTGTGATGTTTGAGGGCAATATTTAGAGGCCTAACTATGGGAATTCCTACAACATGAAGTGAAAGACTCAGCCACTAAATCAATAATGGAATGCCCAGCAGCAGCAATTTCAGAAACCATAATCTTAAGCAAATCAAGACACAACTCAGACTAGCAATGTGGAAGAGATATTGAAACAACTTATAGCCAGTCAAGCACAGTTGATAGAAAATATGAGAAGTTAACATGCAGAAATAAAAATCCAACAAGAGGCTACAAGGAGCTTGGAGTTGCAGATAGGTCAAATAGCAGCAGCATAGAATACTAGGCCTCAAGGCGGATTGCCAAGTGATATTGAAAATCTAAAATAAGTTATGGCAATCACTTTGAGGAGTGGTAAAGAGCTTCATGAATAACCTCTAAAGAAAACTAGGGAGACAAATGTTGATTTGAGTCCTAAATAGGTAAATGACAAAGTTGCTAAAAATTTGAGGAAGTATAGTACTCAAAAACAAAAGTTACTGAAGAGGTGAAGAAGATCCCACCCCTACCTTTCCTACAGAAGAATATAAAAGCAAAGGAGGATGTCTGCTTCAAAAATTTCTTTGACACATTCAGAGAGATTCACATTAATGTACCTTTTTTAGATATTTTGTAAGGAATGCCCAAGTATGCTAAGTACTTGATAGATATGGTCACTAATAAAATTAAGCTGCAGAATGCTGAGATAGTATCACTCACTGAGGAGTGTATCTCTGTGGTGACACAGAGGATGACCAAAAAGTTCAAGGACCTAGGGAAGTTCACACTCCCCATTCAAATTAAGAATAGCGAGGTGGTCCATACACTTAGTGATTTAGGGGTAAGCATTAAATTGATGCACCTTTGCTTATTCAATACTTTGGGATTGGGGAACCTATACCGAGCTCTGTGTTGTTGCAATTGGCAAACGAGATCATATCCTATCCTGAAGAAGTTATAGAGGATGTTCTCACAAAGGTTGGTAAGTTTATTATTCCTGCTGACTTTATTTTTTTAGATTTTCAGGCAAATGAACAGGTGCAGACCATCTTGGGACTTCCATTCTTGGCGATGGGAGAAGCTTTGATTGATGAAAAGGCAGTTTTTAAAGTGTACAAACCGCTTAACATACTATCTCATTACACAGACTTATGCGTGATTACTGTGATTGAAGGGGATAAGTGTGGGGTGGTGGAGATAGTTCCACAAAAAACCTCTTCAGACTTCCTCAATGAGCAACCTATGCCACAACCACCTAAGCCCGATATGATGTAGATTGATGAGCCTTAAAAGGCTATTGTTGAGAAAGTTATTGACCTTGAGAGTTCACACTCAAGAGGTTAGAAACAAATAAGAAATTGGCTCCCAAGTATGAGGAAAAGGATGAAGAAATTTGGATGAGTCGTAGTTGGGTCATGACGCGATACTAAATCAAGCACTACTTGGGAGACAACCCAAGTTAAGTAGGTATGTTTTATTTTTAGTTTTTTAGTTTTCTTACTTTACTAGTTTTGTTTTTGTTTAGTCACAGGTTGGTGGAAAGTCTGAGTACCGGATAACCTAAGCTAAGAAGCATGGTAAAGACTAAGTGTGGATTCCTCTGAATCCTCTTGATGTATAAAGATGCTACTGGCTAGTCCTAGAGGCCTCGGGGAGTATTTCTATCTCTACCTTTTAAAGTATACTTTGGAGACAAAGTAGATTTTTAAGGTTAGGGTGGGGAAATTCCCATTTTAGGGTAATCCTAAAACTTTTGTAGTAAGAATAAGTGGGATATTCTTGTTGGTGCTATATTTGATTGCATAGTGCAAGTGTTTTGTTTGTAAAAGTATGTTGATTGTGTGAATTACTACTTTTTAGACTCCTAGGCTCATGATTATGACTCTTGTACTTGATGGCTTAAAGTTGAATTCATGTGATTGTTTAGTTGAGAGTCTATTATGATCCTACTTGAATTTGAACATGTTCCATGTGTGATGTGAGGTACTTGTATATTTCTTGTTACATGTGATGTCTAGAACTATCCTGGTGTGTGTGAAAAGTGAAATAAAGAATGTGGGTTTAGGAGATGATATAGGCATTTCTTTGATAGCCTTGTTTTATACTGTCTTTTTGACCCAGCCTTGTGCATAATCCTAGTTAGCCCCATTGAGCCTTTAGATTTATCTTTGGCAGCCTCATGTATAGCTTAATCCCTCCTTTGATAGATCTTAATTTGATCCAAATCTCCTAAGCACTTTAGTGTAAAATTAGTAAATTAAGGAGTGTGAAATTAAAGAAGAAAAAGGTGAAATTGAAGCCCCAAAGTAGTAGTTATTGATGTATAAGAAGTAATATGTTTTATGGTGGGGTGTTGAGTAATGAAAATAATAAAAAATTATTCAAATTGAATAAGTTGTGCATAGAATACTCCCAACATAGTATACATAAATGAGCTTAATAAGATGGGGGGAAAACAAAAAGGAATAAGGTAAACAAAAGTGGTGTAATCTTGTTGTTAGAGTTGAATTGAGTATAAGAAGTGATGTATTAAAGCGCTTAGGGAAGATAGTCATTATTATTGTCCAAAATAGTTTCTACCCATCCCTTAGCCTACATTCAACCATGAAAGACCTATTTGATCCTAAGCTTCATCATTCTAATTTTAGTGTACTACACTAAGGGCAAGCTTACGGTTCATTTTGTGTAACTTGTGAATTCCTTGTGAGAGTGAGCGTAACTTAATTCTTGTACCCATTATGTTATAAATTGCATTTATATGAGTGATTATGGATAACTTTTTTGTTGTGAGGGCACATATTTGATGAATGTGGGTAATTTTTATGATGTATTTTATTGAGAAACACACATGATTTTGCAAACTAGGTGAGTCAATTCTTGAGGCTAGGATGTTTTGAAGTAGTGTTCTTGAACTCTAAATTGTGTACATAACATGCTTAGTGTAGTAACTTGCATTCTGTGTAGTCATTATAGTACTATCTTGATTGTCTTGCATGTAGTATAAGTTTAGAGACTCCTCAGCATATGATGCTTAGAGTAAAAAGTTATTCAAGGATGAACAAGGCTTTAAGTGTGGGGTGGTGATGTTGGATGTATTTATGCACTTTAGTATCGTTATCCTAGCCTATTTAGCCTTGTTTTGAGGATAATTCATGTTCTTTATGTGTTAATGAAGATATAAATAAGCATCGAAGTTTTCAAGGATGTGGTTATAATGTTTAGAAGTATTTTCAAAAAAGTTTATGCTTAACTGAGTCACTTGGAGTTCAAACAAGAAGACTAGTGTTACTATCTTGAGATAGGTGCGTTCTAGTTAGTCTTGGTGGATTATAGTGTGTTAAATTAGTTTCTTATGGTGTGAATGTGTAATTATATATGGAACAACTTTTTTAGAGTGTGCAACATTCAATTAAAATGATCCAAGAGTCAATAATTTATTAAAGTGTAAAGCGGTCGAGACTAGTGCTTAGATTGAGTTTCTAGTTTGCTATTGTTGAAGGTGTATTGTGTTTAACGCTAACGTGGGGTTTTTGATAATTTAGCATGCTTAATGAGTTTACGTGGTTAATATTTTGATGATATACAAGCTGAAAACAAAGGCAAAATAACACCATGATGCAAGAGGAGAAGCGGTGGAACACTTAGACAAATATTGGAGCAATTTGTCGATTCCAGTGAGTGGAGGCGATATGCCCGCGTCATCCCAAACATTGTAGTGCATTATATCCCATGCAGCATGATTTGGAGTGGTGCAATGAGCCCGTGACACCCCCTATAGTCCGGTGCTCAACAGCCCGCGATGCCCCCTCTAAATCCCACACGGTTTAGGCTTTGCCCAACTATAAATACACCTCTTGTACACTGTGTTTATCATATTGATATCTTGGAGCATTGTGAGGGCTGAAAAACACTTTTTTTAGGGTTTTTATTCTTTAACTTCAGCTTTTGATAGATTTGATTATGTATTCAAAGATTTGGATCATGATTATATTGATTAGTTACTAAACGCCCCCTTTCCGGGGTTAAAGCCAAGAATATGATTGTTATCATTTTGAATTGTGTTCGTTGATTTGCTTATCATATTTGGTTGCTTTTATCCTTGTTTTAATTATTTAAGGAGTATCTAACCTAAGAATATACATATTGTCGACCTTTTGATCTCGGAGGGGTAGGGAGATAGAACATGGGGATAAACAAAGTAAGGTTCTTATTCCTTTATGAAATAAGGAATTTGAATTAGTGTCTAGGATGATGAGTAGTGATTTTACCATTCATTCACACTCAACATTCATACACATTACCTTATTTTAGATGAATAAATGAGACATAATTGTGATTAAATACACTAATATCCACTCTTTGTAGGCATAGAGTTGAGTGGATAGAAAGATGTGGATTGGAGCTAAAAATGATCAAAAAGAGAGCATGAAAGTGCAGCTAAAGACTTAGATCGGAAGGGCCTCAGTTACCACAGTCACAGTCTGCTGACTGCAATCGTGATAGTCTAGTAGGGTCAATTAACCGCGATCGTGTAAGTCTATCGCGGTCATAGCCAAGCTGGTGCAATTGCGGCTTAGCGGAAGAGTTCAGCCCAAGGGCAAATCTAGAAATGCACGTGGTTGATCCCAATTTTGACAAAAAGACTCAAACCCTAGAATTATTTATCATATTCCATTTTTCTCAATTTTCTTAGGTTTAGTTCTAGAGTTCATAGCCTCCATACTTGGAGAAGAAAATATTGTATAAATTTTGGGTGAAGAATGCATTAGAGACCTTCTAAGAGGAGGAATATCTCACTTCCATTGTTAATTTGTGGGATTGCAAAGTTTGAACTAACATTCACTTAAGCTTCAATAAATCATTTCAATGGAGATTATGGGTATATCTTTAGTTACTCATCTTATGTGTATATAGATCTCCCTCTTGGGGTTATGTGTGAATAGTAGTTCAAGTGTGTGTGGTTTGTCATTTATATCCTCTATTTGGTAGTTCACACTTAGGGGTTTTATAATTGCTATGCTAACTTGGTTGGGATTTGTGTGTGAAAGCCCCATATACCCAAATGGGTTTGATGAGTGAAAGCTCCAAACTCTAGAAAGCTCAAGGCTATCTTCAAAAGAAGGGTTTTGGGTGAGCTTTAGGAATCCACATCATCCTTGAAAGAGGGATGTGAAGACCAAAGCAATGATAGGCAATTGTGTGTAGTTTGCAAAATTTTCACTATATTAGACATAAGAGTGATTGTGAAGTTAACTATACCGTGGGTATTATCCTAGAAATAGGGATGTCTAAATTGAGGTTTGGTTACCAAATGTTGAACACATCCGATAGGTATTCGAAAGAATCAATAGGTGAAAGTTTGGTTTTTTGTTGAAAGACTAGCATCAAAATCTATAACCGAACCTACCCATATTTGATTTACTAAATTGATGTTGATTACTAACACCCATATGTCATTCCCTTAGTAATGCATAATCCCAAGATTCATGCCTAATTGTTAAAACTTTAATTATTCATAGCCCCAAATTTATACTAGAAAAAACAAAAACAAAAAAACATTAGCGTTGATATTTGACTCCATTATTTTTATCTTTTTGTACTATTGGTTTGAATTTAACTTGTGTTTATTATTTTGAATCAACTTGATTGCTACTCACATTCTTCCTCGTGGATTTGACCCCAAATTCTAAGTTGGGTAAAAATATTGATGACGACCGCCTTGCACTTCAATTGATGTGTAAGTTGAGCATTATAAAAAAATCGTGTCATTGCTGGGGAACAATTTGGCGTATTAAATTAGTTTAGAATTTTAGCTTACTTGCTTGAATTCAAGCTTGTAACTATTTGTTTGTGATTTTATTTTGTAGGTAAATTTTTATTATATTTTAGTTTCTCTGTGGTATCTTTTGACAAGTATGATGCCGGTGGTCGGGAATCCTATCGTGACAACCCATGTCCAATTTATGATGGACCACAGTTCAGGAGAGATTGTAACTATGCTCCCTGGAGAGAGATGGACCCACCATCTCGATCCTATAGGGAGTATAGGTGTCCTTTATGTAGTGGTCGAGATGGACATTGGGATGACTATCCAAATGCCCCCTCCCCCTATTATGCTAAATGGTTTGCTAGTTCTACTAATAAGATTGATAGGTCATATGATGAGAAGAAGGAAGAGAAACATATCGAGTCCAAAAGCTTTAACACAAGGCTACTAACTATTTTAGATCGGGTAGATGCAATTGGGGGAAATATACAAGACATGCAACAAGAGGCATTAGGATGGAAAAGTGTCAAGATAGAGGAAATGGGCAAAGAAGAAAATCTTAAAACTATCACTACCTTGCCTATTTCCTAATAGGAGGTTCATCAAGAAGAAAAACCAAGATACGATGATGAGTTTGGTAGAGAAGACTCCTCGGTGACTTCCTATTCTACCAAATCAGATGAGGAAGAAAATGCCAAAATAAAAGGAATGGTACTAGAGTCAAGAGAAGAATCAAGGTAAATCTCTTATGATGACTCTAGTTTATTTTAGGGTGAAGATGTTTTAGAGAAAACAATTTGAAATTACGGGTTGGACGTCGTTCAAACCACTTTCAACATTATGCCTTGAGGATGTGATGAGAATCCATCCACCGAGACAAATGATGGATTGTGGGGAGATGGAGTACAATACCTATATCTTGGAATTTGATATTCCAAATGAGCATATGGAACTACATCCCTCAATGGCCAAGGAACTCAACTTCCAATATACAAGGAGTCGCCTATTGATGTGCTCACTTTTACCGAAGAAAACTAACCAAAAATTTGATGTGAAGTTGGGTAAAAGGTTTACGCCTTCAAAATGGTAAGATCGAAGCTTACTGTCCATTTCCTCACCTCTTCCAAGCCTCATCTTAGAAGATCTGGATTCTTTGTCCATTTGTTGCTCATTGCATATTGAATGAAAATTAGGATAGAGATTTAGCTATTCTAAGTAGAGACATAAAAGGAAGTGGGAGAGGCATCGTGCTAAGATGTTAAACTAAGTGCTCGATGGGAGGCAACCCATCACGCCATGAAAAGTGGCACATATCCTTTTTATTTATGCATGAGAGAGTAGATTTTATTTTTACATTTATTCATGCATAATCCATGTAATGTTGGTACTAAGAGGAATTTTGACTGAAGTTGAAAACATAAACATGTGAAATTGGTAGTTTGGACTAAACACAAAGTGCAGGAGACCCGATTGTTTGGTCTCAGTTACCGCAATTGTAGCCCTTGCCCCCTCAATTGTGGAGGCCACGTGACCGTGGTCGCGATCAAATTAGTTTAAAAGACCATATAAATGCCCTTTCTTTCTTACGCACTTCTCTCAGTTTCTCTCAAAATTCTCTCAAATTTGTGGCTTTACTTTGCATATCCAAAAGTCATTTCATCCTTTGCATCAGCTAATTTGGAAGTTGTCTCAACTTTCTTGATTCGGATACAATTCAATGCTTAGAACTTGTAGTTTGGGAAAGGCCTGAAATAATATGTTCATTACTAAATACATGTTAGTTTGTGATTACTATTGTGGTTAGATATTGTAGTTGGTGTACACACTAATGGGGAAGTCTTGGGTACCCTGGATTAAACCTAAAACTTCTCGAATTGAAGTGTGCACCATGGGTTCAATTTAATGCCCCAACAGGTCCAACTTGAATTCTTTCAAATATGGGGCCATAATCATTCATTCTAGGCTTAAATTCTCTGAGTATAATGTTGGTATGCCAAGTTAGAACAAAGGATTAGTGTTTAAATTATGTTTAGAATAGTGTGCAGAATCTATCGACGAAGGTCTTAGGTACCGCAACCGCAGCATCGCAATTGCAGTCAGTGCTCTGCGATCGCCATATATGAGGGTAGTGTCTGCAAGAACCAAAAACTTTTGTACATCCAATTTTTTCCCCAAAGCCTTTTGTAACACTACCATATGCATTTATTTGTTTGATCTAGCATGATTTTGGTATGATAGTACTAATGATGTCATGAGTGGCATTGTTTACAGGATCTAAGCCTCAGAAATAGAAGAATTTGACCACACCAGATTCATAGCCCCATAATTTTAAAACTTCTATAATGCAGACTCACACTGGACTAAGTTACTCCCTCAAAGTGGTATCAGTTTAGACAAGGTAGAGAAGACACTCCCAGGATTCTATGCTAGACTTATCAAAATTGGGTAGAGCTTTTTTACCCCAGACCCCTGCTATGCAAATGAGCAGTGGGTATGGGAGTTCTACGCTAACCTAAGCTTAACTTTTTTTACACACCTAGTAATGACTATTAGGGAAAAGCAAGTGAACTTTGGGACAAAGTACATCAACGAGGTGTATGGACTTTCAAATGCTAACATGGAGTAGTTCCATGCAAAATCATGCGAGTCAAGCACCTGGATGGCAAATATTTTATGTCCTGGCAAAGAGGTTCCCTGGGCCACTACCAAGAGAGACATTCTGATGAATGACATCACAGTTGAGGCTAGGCTTTGGCTGAATATTATTTGTAGTCGAGTATCGCCATACACTCACATGACCATTGTTACATACTTGTGAGTTTAGATGGTGACCTATCTTCTCTCTGGTATCGCCCTGAATATGGGCAAGGTGGTGCACTAAAAGTAGAGGTACTTTAGAAATCATGGAGGTACACATCTTCTTCTCTCTTCCCTTATCACAGAGCTATGCAGGAGGGCACAGATGGAGAAATATGTTGTATATACATGGGTAGTCCCAGGCCCCTGCATCTTTCCACTAAAGTTTAGGGGTGAGGGTGCCCCAGGTCAGAGCAAAAATAGGAAGGTGAACTCAGGTAAATTAACCCAGGAGGGCATAAATTCCTGTAGACCTTCATCAGATAGCCTCTTTAATGATATCTCAGGCCAAATATGGGAGGTTAGGAAGCTAGTATCCAGGTTACCTCAGGGGCCAAGAGAGCCATCCACCATTTTCCACTCGTACGTAGCTCAATTAGACTATAAGAAATATAGTGAGGAGTAGAAGAAGCAGAGAGCTACTATCGTCAGTTTGGGGAGAGCTTATTCAGCCTTAGCTGTGTCACATAGGGCCCTCAGGGATTTGCATAAGAAGATGGTGAAGAGAGAGAAGAAGAGAAATAAATTCTCCAAGAAACTATAGAAGGGGGTGAAGGGCATCTTCAAAGTGCTCAAGCCTAACTATCGACTACCTTGACCTAGAATGGACAGTGAGGAAAAGGCCCTTACTTATTCGTCTACCAATGTTTCTGATGGTGATGGTGCAGAGTCAGTAGGAGAGAGAAGCTCTTGATGCAGATTTAGGGAGTCCCTTCTTAATCAGGCTTTATTGCACATGTAGTGAGGACACTACATTTCTTTTTAGTTGGGGGTACCCCCGAATTTGTATTGTTGTGATGTTGTGTTGATGGATATTTTATTTTATGTTGTTGTTTTGGGATGACTTTCTGGATATTATTTGGTTTTTGTTTTGGAATACTACATCTTTGGGCACTTTGATGGTGCCCACGTTTTATGGATTATCATATTTTTCTTTTAGTTTTAGTTTTTCTTCTTACTATAGTTCTATTTTCATTTTAATGATCCATGACTAGCTTTGCCTATGATAGAGTAAAGCACTGTGATTGGGTTTTGAGACATAGATGCACGGGAATTCTGAGTACCCATAGCATATAACTTATGGATACAGGGGAATTCTAAGTACACATGGCATTGTTGATTTGGGATCACGTTATACACCATTGGCGAAGTCTGAGTAGCCATATGGGTGGTTTGCCCTCTTTAAGCCAAAATGTGAGGCTAAGGCTTTGGTTGTTGTCATAGTTTAGCAAATTATGTGTAGTTCTAATGTAAAATGAACAACCCTCTCCATCCAAAAATTTTCAAAAAAAAAAAATCAAGGGCATGGACGTGGCAATTTTGTAACAAAACATTTTCTCTTTTTATGGCTCCGTAAATTTTTGACTTGTGAATAGAGTTAGATACTCCAAAATTTTCCCTAGCGGGAGGGACATTTGAGCTCTCTTGGTGAATTTTTCATGCCATGTGTAGAGAGCTATTTGCATCATCTCTTGTATACTTGTGTTATCTAGAACTTGCCCCGTTAGTCTTTCAAAACTAATTTTAATAGTCCTTGGTTGGAAAAATGATCTTAGGCCCTCTTTGTGATTTTGGAAACCATTTTATCCTAAAAAGCCTACCCAAGCATGCATGTAGTCCCTAGCTACCCACTTTGAGCCTTTGGACCTTTCTTTGGCAAACGCATTACAAGCCGTGAACCATTCTTTTTATCCCTCTTTTGAATCATAACCTCTTTTAACTTATTGTGCCTTAGCATTGAAAGAAAATGAATAGAAAAAGAGAGGATCAAACAAAAGAATTGCACTAGAGTGCAAGAAAAAAAATAGAAGAAAATGGGTGAACAAAGAAGGCAAAAAAAGTAGGCATGAAAAATGAGAGAAAACAAAGAAGAGTGGCGCATAGTCAAAAAGGAGGATTGAAAAATGTGATGTAGATGTTCAAGGAAGGGTGTAGCCATGTTGTTCCCAAATAATATCCTACACTAACCTGAACCTACGTTACAAGCTTAGAAAGTCCTTCGAGATCTCCAACCATTTACTTTCTTTGTGGCGGTGATTGAAAATAGGGGCAAGCCTATGGTATGACACTTGTTGCATAGATATTTCTTTTGTGAGGGAGAGAGTTTTTGTACTTAAAATTCCTTGTTGCATATAATATATCCTAGTGTATGGAATTTTCTTTCTTGTGAGGTTGGCATGTTAGGGTGGGTGATTTCGTTTCTTTCTAAGTGATAAGGTAAATGGAGTATGACTTAGTTTTGGTCAAAAAGAGAGTAACTTCTAGAGCATTATTTGTTGTTTCTTGATTGCTCTTTGAAGTCTTGTGTATCCTTTGATAGTGCATCTTATGATGAGGGGAGTAGTGAAAAATAGCTTATCCCATGTGCAATGAGCTACTTGTGGTAGTGACTAAGGTTGAAGTCTTTGTGATCTTTAAGGCATGAAGTTTAGGCATAAATAATTGTCTCATGGAAAGAGGTAGTGTTGCTTGAGGACAAGCAACAACTTTAAGTTGGGATTGTTGATGAGTGGTGATTTTACCACTCATTCGCACTCAACATTCATACATACTACCTTATTTTGAATGAATAAATGAGACATAATTGTAACTAAATGCACTAATATCCACTCTTTTCAGACATAGAGTTGAGGGGATAGAAAGATGTAGATTGGAGCTCAAAATGATCAAAAATAGAGCAAGAAAGTGTAGCAGTAGACCTGGAGCAGAAGGACCTCAGTTACGTGGTCGCGGTCTCCTGACCGCGATCGGACAGCCAAGTAGGGTCAATCAACCGCGATCGCATAAGTCTATCATAGTCGCGGCCAACCTGGTACGATCGCGGCTTAGCGGAAGAGTTAAACCCAAGGGTAAATATAAAAATGCACGTGGTTGATCCCAATTTTGAAAAAAAGACTCAAACGCTAGAATTATTGATCATATTCCATCTTCCCCAATTTTCATAGGTTTTGATCTTGAGTCCATAGCCTCCATACTTGGAGAAGAAAATATTGTATAAATTTTGGGTGAAGAATACATTGGAGACCTTCTAAGAGAAGGAATAGCTCACTTCCATTGTTGATTTGTGGGAGTGCAAAGTTTGAACTAACATTTACTTAAGCTTCAATAAATTAATTCAATGGAGATTATGGGTATATCTTTGCTTATTTATCTTATGTGTAGCTAGATCTCCCTCTTGGGGTTATGTGAGAATAGGGGTTAAAGTGTGTATGGGTTGTTATTGTTAGCCTCTATTTGGTAGTTCATACTTATAGGTTTTATCATTGCTATGCTACTTGGTTGGAATTTGTGGGTGAAAGCCCCAAATACCCACATGGGTTATCATACACCCTTATGATTGAATGAATCAAAAACATATGACTCCTAAATAGTAGTGAAATCTCCAAACTCTAGAATGCTCAAGGCCATCTTTGAAATAAGGGTTTTGGGTGAACTTTAGGAATCCACATCATCCTTGATAGAGGGATGTGGATACCAAAGCAATGATAGACAATTGTTTGTGTAGTATGATAAATTTTTACTATCTTAGACATAAGGGTTATTGTAAAGTTAACTATACCATGGGTATCATCCTAGAAATAGGGATGCCTTAATTGAGGTTTGGTTACAAAATGTTGAACACATCCATTAGGTATTCGCAAGAATCAATGGACAAAAGTTTGGTGTTTTGTTGAAAGACTAGCATCAAAATCTATAACCGAACCTAACCATATTTGATTTATTACTGACACACACATGTCTTTTTTGGTTTAATTTTTTCTTATATTCATCATAATAAAAATGGTCTAATACATGATTGGGAAATTTAAAAATTAAAACAAAGTTGTCCCAGAAATCCAATGACCCAATTAAATGAAAAAAAGTCTGGCCCAATTGCTTGACCCACTCCACAATACTCTATTAAAAGAAGTAGGGTTTCTAAATTCTTCAGCAAAGCTGATCTTTCCATTTCTCCGCCTTCTTCATCATGATCAGCTTCCTCAACCTCCAATTTGTTCTTCTTCAGCTTTGGGTGATCAACACCCTGCCTTTGCTTCTCATTTTGGATGCTTCCAGCTTGCATGAGTGAGTTAGCTTCTCTATTTCTTCTTATGAACTTTGTCTTCTGACCTTGTGTTTTCTTCAGGTGAAATCTTCAGTACATTTTTCGTGGGTTTTGGTGCTTAAAAGGAGGGTCTTGTCTTTTGAAACTTGTTTCTTTTTTCTTGTAAGTTTTCTGCCTTGAGTATCTTGTATTCTGACTTATATCGAAACCCTAACTCTTTTTTGTTTCTCCCTATGTAGCTATAGCTGGGATAGAGATACTGGGATGCTCGGACCCATTGACAGTTGAAGAGGAACAATAAATTCAACTGCTTGCATTCGATCTGACTTAGTGACCCCTGATCTACTGAGATTTCCTTTTTGTTGGCTGGTGTAGATATTCATAGCATTTTTACATTTTTGGTTCATCTCTGTTTGTATATAAGAGGTTAGTGAAAACATTTGTTGTAGCCTTTCCAGTTTTATTAGCATGTTGCTACTTTTAGCCTCAGATATGGACATTGTTGCTTGTCACTGTTCAGTAACTTTCTACCTACACTTGGTAGCTGGTTGAAGTTGTAAAGATGAACTGATTCTTTTCAAATGTTAAGTTAGCTAAGTAATCAGACACTTGATTGCCCTCTCTGTATATGTGACTAAATTGTACCTACTTATGTTGTAGTAGTATCCTTACCCTGTTCATTGTATTTGTTAGCATCCATGGTACTTCCCATTTTTTATTTAAGAACTTCTACATAGCAAATGAATCAGTCTGTATGATAACCTTGTCTTGTCTTGACTAACTACAATGTTGTGCTGCTTGTTTAATAGCTTCTGCTTCTGCTATCATGGTATCTGTATCTTCCATAATTGCTCCCTCTGCATGCATAAAGTCTCCATTTTCATCCCTTAACCAAAAGGCCCATGAGTTGTTCCCTGGATTCCCTTTAGATGCACCATCTGTGTTATATTTACACCAACCATGTTGTGGTAATTCCCAAAGTACAATTTTGGTTATAACTTTAGGGTTTAGCTGACTTAGTTAATGTAATATGACTGGCCACTCTGTGGAAAATTCCAGCAATGGTTTCCTTACTTTAAGAAGTATCTTTGGCTATTTTGTAACATTGAAAATCAACTTATGCATGTTGACTTCCTTTCCTTCATGTTTTTTGTTGTTTCTTCTCCTTCATAATTCTTAAATTATAATTGTTGGTATAGCTCTGAAATATGACTTCTCTCTTTGTTTTACCTGGGCATTCCACAAACCATAGATTGTCTCTCTTAAGCTCCTTTGTTGTATATTTATTCCTGTAAAAGAAGAAAAATAGGACCAAGTCCTGTTAGCTGAATATGATCTCAGTAGCACATGTGCAATGGTCTCTTGTGCTGGGTTTTGACAACACCAACACTTGGAAGGGCCATGAAACCCTGTCTTCTTATAGTATCATCCACAGAAATCCTCCCTATGCACATTCTCCACATAAAGAAAACAATTTTGAAAGGCATTCCTTTTATCTATAATTGTTTGTAAAATTCATTTGATTCTCCCCTCTACCTTACATAGTTCCAGACAGATTTTACTGTAAAGTTACCTCTTGCCTCCAAACTCCAAATTGTCTTGTCTTTATCATTAAATCCCCCTATTCTAACTTTATTCATCATATGTCCTACTATATCCTCTCAAAAATACTCCTTAAAGCTTCTTCATTCCACCTACTATTAGTGATTATGTTCTTCACCCATTGATATCCTTCATCCCATTCATAACTTTCCTCAATGATAGTATACAGATCCCTAATCCACTCCAATTATCATACCACAAATGAACATCCCCTCTTCTGACTTGCCAAATGATGAAATGGTCTATTAACTCCTTTACTTGTAATATTTTCTTCCACACTTGAGAACCACAACCTGCCTTCCATTCAACGTCCTTTAGATGATACTTTCTGTAGTACTTGTTCATTATATAAGTACCCCATATAGACTTCTGTGTTCTAAAATTCCACTACAACTTACAGAAAAGGGTTGTTAATACATCCTACATTTTTCTAAAACCCAATCCTCCTTCTGCTTCTGGAAAACACATAGAATTCCAAGATACCCAATGTCTACCTCTTCCACCTACAGTACTACTCCATAAAAATTTAACAATTATCCTTTGAATAGTATTAATGACATTCTTGGGTGGATTCATCACTGATAGACAATGAATTGGTATACTTTGTAACACATGCTTGATAAGTACTTCTCTCCCACCATAAGACAACAACTTCCCTTTCCAAGATTGTAGCTTGGAACTTATCCTATTCATGATATGTTGATAGTACACTTTCTAATTCCTCATGTAGAATATAGGACATCCCAAGTAATTGAATGGAAATTGTTGCCTTAAAATACCTGTAGCAACTTCTGTCATCACTACTACTCCATTTGAAACACTATGATTCACATAGATGGCACTTTTTTCATTATTGATTTTCTGCCCTAAAACTCTTTCAAACCTTTCTAGAGTAGAATTCACCATCTGCAAGGTGCTTAGTTCTACCTTACAAAGAATAATCATCTTATCTGAAAAAGCCAAATGATTTATCTTAGGACTTCCCCTGGGTATCCCAAAAGGCTTAAACTCCTTTTTAGACAATAGTTTCTTCAATCCCCTAGATAAAACCTCAGTTGCAATGATAAATAGAGTAGGTGATAGGGGATCAACTTGTTTAAGGCCTCTGGTGGATTTAAAGAAACCCTTTCATTGTCCATTTAATAGAATGGAATACCAATTATTTGCCAAAAGCCTGAACACTATATCTATCAATAGTTCACAAAAAACTTTTCTCAGTACTTTGTCCATAAATAACCATTCGACCCTATCATAAGCCTTCATTATATCAGGTTTCATAACCATATTAGGAGTTTTCCCCCTATTTCTAATCTCAGCTATAATCTCTTGCACCACTAAAATATTTTCAGTTATGCTCCTTCCTTGCACAAAACCAGTTTGCTCTTCAGATACTATGTGGGGAAGAATACCCTTAATTCTTTCATGAATAATTCTAGAGAAAATTTTATTCACAAAATTACTAAGGAAAATTGGTCTTAGATCTGAGAAAGTATTTAGCACTAAATTCTTTGAAAGTAAAACCAAATTAGTTTGATTGATAAATCGAGAAAGATCCTGACTACAGAAAAAATCTATCATGATATTTATTATCTTCTGAATTGAATGATATTTATTCCATTGGGAATTTTTAATATTTTCACTTTTTTCCATGTGGGAAATTCAATAAGCTTTCCATCGATATAAAATTCACCTAAATCCGATAATCGGGTAAGAAGTTATGACTACTTCAAGTCCCCGTCGTAAGAAGGTTTCAGTGTCCCAGCGCGATTTCTCTATGTCGCACCAAACTTCCAAGTCACAAATGGAGTGGCAACGCAATGGATCTGCATCATGCCATTTCCCTATTTCCCAATTGTAAAATTCCAGTGACACGACGGGATAGCGCCGCGTCGTGCCAGGGGTCCAATTCGGGAAAATTTCACTGAAATTAAAAGACACGTTTAGGGTTAAAAGGGTCAATTTTCCACCCCTATTTAAGCCCTTTAACATGAGATTCATCTATTTAGAACCTAAAATATACTAGTTTCTCTCAATTTTCTCTCAAGAACAAGCTAGGGTTTCAATTGGGGAATCAATTTCAAGAAAGTCTATCCGTCAATCTTCCCTAAATCAAGAACTAAGTTATGTCATATGTCGATTCATGGGTCTCTCTCACCCATGAATCTCGATAATCTCTTTACAAAATCCAAGATTTGGGTATTTATGAACGTTCATGATTTAAATTGAATTGAAATTCTTGTTCATGATGTTGTATGGTTTTGATTCATGTTTTAAATTACATATTCCAATCATTGACCCTAGTATATGATGATTTGCATAATAATCATGATAAACCCCCTTCAATTTAAAAGTTGATTGATGTATCCTTGATTATTACATGTGTTGATGATTGTATAACCAAAGCATGCTCCCTACATGTTTGATTAAATGCCTATGTGAAGGAAAAATGTCATACTAGTATGTGATTATGAAATCCCTATTCATGTATAAGTTATGTATGCCAAGTGTTTGATGAAATGTCTTAGTCAATGGATTATATATTGTTGATGTTAGTCATGTATTCAAGAATATCATGCCTTATCATTTTTCTTCCATCGATTCTTGGGGTACTTGTACCCGAAAAAGAAATATAGTTGTGTGCCTAGCTTTGGTGTCATGTTTTCACGATTTCCTCAGTCAAGCCATGATCCATAAAACTCAATCAGTCATGTGACTCAGGAAAACTCAGTAATATAGTAATCTCAGTACTATTCTGTCAGTCAACGGAACTCAGTAATTCAGTCTAGTTTAGTTCCGTAATCCATGTTCAATGTCTATTCAGATAGAAATAGAAATTAGCACTAAGTGAACCCAAGGATGGGAGCACACAATGTCAGATGAGGGTGTGATTCTTAAAAGTCATCCTTGCGTTCTAGAACTATAGCATAGGTTGAGACATCAATACTATCAGATGAGGGTTGATGAGGTAGATAAGCACTGCCAGATAAGGGGCCCACCATTCTCTTTTGGTGACACTGTCAGATGAGGGTCACTCACAACTTGTCTTTACCAGTGGCGCAGTATTGACACCCTTCCAATTGGGGTTATAAATTGGACCCCAACTCAGCCATAATGGCATATTAGGGGCATGTCAACTAGATAACTACTTCCCATAGTTTTAGTTATAGAATCAAGACTATCAGATACAGTCATCCAGTCTCAGTAATAGAACTCAGATAGTTCTACAAAATTCAAGGCTGTCAGATATAGTCAACTCAGATACAGTAAGGAACTTAGCTAGTTCCATTAAATTCAGGACTGTCAGATACAGTCACTCATGTCATCAGTTATATCAGTCATTAGAATTCAGTTATCAGTCATGTTAGTTATCAGTAAATTCATGTTATCACGATCTCATATATAGTTACTACGTATTCATGCATGTATTCTCACGTTTATATTAGTCAGTTATCCAGTATTGTTCATGCATATAAACCCTATTTATTTAGCCTACCTTTCATGCATACCAGTATATTCAAAGTACTGACGCATTTGCGCTATGGTGTCTTATACCATACGTTCAAAGGCACGAGCTCCAGAGTATTAGTAGCATTCCATTCTCAGCAGTTAGAGTTAGCAATGAATCCTCATTTCTAAAGGTTATAATAATTTATTTATTATCTCATTAAGTAATTTATTAGTTGGAGTTAGATGGGGACATGTCCCATTAACTTCTCATTCAGACAGTTCAGTCAGTTAGAGGCTTTCCAGACTATCATGTTATTTCAGTTTTGTTTTGGGTATTTTATACCCCATTCAAATGTTATATCTTTATCAGTTATGTTATAGTCTTGAACCTTATGGCCTTTCAGTTCATGTTTCCCCAATCATACAGTATATTATGTAGTATACAGGTACAGATATCAGCCATGGGTTAGCTTGTGGTCCTTCGGGGTCATGAGCACCCTGTAGCATTTCAGGTACCAGATCCGGGGCATTACAAACTTGGTATCAAAGCCTAAGGTTCAATAGAGTCCTAGGAATTCTGAAAGACGCATCTAGTAGAGTTTTGTGCATGGGTGTGTTGCGCGCCACATTTATGTGCAGGAGGGTATAAGATGTTTTACGAATAGTTTCCCTTCTTTCAGTATTCATTTCATGCAAAGTCAATCTCTCAGTCTAATCTACTTCTTCCTTTTTTCTACAGAACATGCCTCCTAAAAGAACAAATAGGAATTAGTCAGCCCCTCAACCTCAAGAACCTTTGGGTGAATATGTTTCTCATGCAGAGTTCAGAGTTGTATTCACTAATCTTGCTCAGTCAGTTACTGCTCAGAATGAATGACCAGCCATTGTTCCATTCAATTCAACTGCAGCCAGGATTCGGGACTTCACCTGAATGAATCCTCCATACTTTTTTGGGTCTAAGTTAGATAAAGACCCTCAGAAATTAATTGATTAGGTTCAGAAGGTTACAGACGTTATGGGGGTGTCAGCTGTTGAGAGTGCAGAGAGCTGCATATCAGTTGCAAGATTTTACTCACACTTGGTACAAACAGTGGAAGTTAGAAAGGTCAGTTGATGCAGGGCCTATAGAGTGGGAGGAGTTTGTCACTGCATTCTGAGAGAGGTTCTTTCCCCTAGAGCTGAGAGAAGCCAAGGTGTTAGAATTCATCAAACTCAGACAGGGCAACATGATGGTGAAAGAGTATTCTCTTAAGCTTACTCAATTAGCCAAATATGCCCCTCATGTGGTTGCAGACAACAGGGCCAAGATGAGTAAGTTTGTTTCTGGGGTGAATGATAGTGTGGTCAACGAGTATAGGTCTGAGATGTTAAATAGTAGCATGACTTTAGCAAGGCTTATGACTCATGCTCAGCAGATAGAAGATCAAAAGATTAAGATAAGGGAGAAGCAAAATAAAAGAGTAAAGACAGGTAGTTTCAACTTTGCTCAGCCTAAATTAGAAGGAGAAAACCATTCTCAGTTTCTTCCTAAGCCATCAGTTCCAGCTTTTTTGTCAGCTAGTGCTCTAGCTCCTAAGTTCAGGGATGGTAATAAAGATAAGACACCAGGCTCTAAGTCTCAGGGCAGTGTTAGCAATGCCCAAACTAATCCCCTTTGTAAGACTTGTGGTAAGAACAAGGGTACTTACAAAGCTGGTAGCGATGTCTATTTCAGATGTGGCAAGCCAGGCGACAGAGTCAGAGATTATCCCCAGTCAGGTTATCAGGGTCAGCAGAACCATTTCTCAGCTCAGTCTGGTCGCCCAACTCAGCACGGTGCCACTTCTAGTTCTACTAGTGGACAACGCCCAAACAGACTTTACGCTCTCCAGTCCTGGCAAGATCAGTAAAATTCTCCTGATATAGTTACTGGTACATTACAAATCTTTCATGTGTATGTTTACGCTTTGCTAGATTCAGGAGCTTTTTTGTATTTTGTTACTCCTTATATAGCAGTTGATTTCGGAGTCAGTCCAGAAATTCTAACAGAGCCCTTCTCAGTCTCTACCCTAGTGGGTAAAACCATCATAGCCCAACGAGTATACATAAACTGCCCGATTATGATATTTCAGAAAGTCACTTCAGCAGACTTAGTCGAATTAGAGATGACTAATTTTGATGTCATTCTCGGTGTGGATTGGTTTCATTCCTACTATGCTACAGTAGACAGCAAAAGTAGAATAGTCCAATTTCAGTTTTCTAATGAACCTATCCTAGAGTGGAAGGGTAGTGTATCCGCTTTCAGAGGTCAGCTTATTTCCTACCTTTGGGCATGGAAAATGATATCTAATGGATGTGTTTATCATCTTGTTTGAGTTAAAGAAACTAGTTCTAAAACTCCCAGTCTTAATTCAGTACCAGTCATGAATGAATATTCAGATGTCTTTCCCGAAGATCTTTCATGGTTCCTCCCGAAAGAGAAGTAGACTTTGGCATCAATATTATTCTAGATACTCAGCCTATATCTATTTCACCATACAAAATGGCACCAATAGAAGTCAGAGAACTGAAAGAACAGTTGAAGGATCTCTTAGATAAGGGATTCATCAGACCAAGTATGTCCCTGTAGGGTGCACCAGTCTTATTCGTGCGAAAGAAAGATAGTTCTCTCAAAATATACATAGACTACCATCAACTCAATAAAGTCACGATCAAGAACAAGTATCCACATCCTAGAATCGATGACTTGTTTGACCAACTTCAGGGTGCCAGTTATTTCTCTAAGATAGAACTCGGATCCGGCTATTATCAGCTTAGAGTCAGAGAATGTAACATTCCAAAAACTACCTTCCATACTCGTTATGGTCACTTTAAATTCCTAGTCATGTCTGTTGGTCTTACGAATGCCCCAGCAACTTTCATGGACTTGATAAATCATATGTTCAGGCAGTACTTGGACATTTTCGTCATGTCATAGTCTTTATAGATGATATTCTAGTCTATTCCTGCAGTGAGCATAATCATGCAGACCATCTCAGAATCATACTTCAGACTCTCAGAGATCATCAGTTGTTCAGAAAATTCAGTAAGTGCAAATTTTGGCTAAGGTTAGTAGCATTCCTTGGCTATATCATTTCAGGTGATAGAATTAAAGTAGATCCTCAAAAGACCGAAGTGGTAAAAAACTAGCCCAGACCTGTCTCTCCATCAGATATCAGGAGTTTCTTGGGTTTGGCTGGCTATTACAGGTGTTTTGTTGAGGGATTTTCTTCTATTGCATCCCCTATGTCCAGATTGACTCAGAAGAAAGTCAAGTTTTAGTGGTCAGATCCTTAGGAGAAGAGTTTTCAGGAGTTGAAGACTCGACTCACCTCAGCTCCAGTCCTAGCTCTTCCAGATGGTTTGGATGGTTTCATAGTGTATTGTGATGCATCCAAATTAGGTTTGGGTTGTGTCCTCATGCAGCATGGTAAGGTCATAGCCTACGCCTCCAGACAGCTTAAACCCCATGAGAAGAATTATCCTATTCATGATCTTTAGTTAGCAGCCGTAGTATTTGCCTTAAAGATTTGGAGGCATTATCTATACAGAGTCTATGTAGATGTGTTCACAGATCATAACAGCCTTCAGTATGTATTTTCTCAGAAAGATCTCAATCTTCGTTAGAGAAGGTGGTTAGATCTCTTGAAAGATTATGACATGAGTGTCCTTTATCATCCGAGCAAGGACAACGTAGTGGCCGAAGCTCTCAGTAGACTGTCTATGGGTAGTGTTGCTTACATTAAGGATAGTAAGAAAAAGTTAGCTCAGGAAATCCATCATCTTGCCAGACTAAGCGTTCAGTTAGTTGATACAGAAAAGGGTGATATACGGGTTCAGAGTAGTTCAGAATCATCTCTAGTTTCCAGGGTAAAATAAAAGCAAGATAGATATCCCAATCTAGTCAAGTTGAAAGAGTCAATCAAGAAATAGAAAGTAGAGGTTCTCTCCCAAGGGGGAGATGGTGTTTTCGTTGTCAGGGTCGTCTATGTGTTCCAAGTGTAGATGACTTAAGGCAGCGAATTCTTATAAAAGTGCATGGTGCGCGCTACTCTATTCATCCAAGGGCCACAAAGATGTACCGTGGCTTGCGGGAGATCTATTAGTAGAGTGGGATGAAGAGAGATATTGTAGATTTTGTGGCTAAGTACTCTACATGTCAGCAAGTTAAGATAGAGCATCAGAAACCTAGTGGGTCTCTGCAAGAGTTCCATTTCCTACTTAGAAGTAGGAAGAAGTGAACATGGACTTCGTGATGGGTTTGCCTCGTACTCATCATCAGCATGATTCAGTTTGGGTCATTGTAGATAGAATGACCAAATCAGCATAATTTTTTCCAGTCCATACCTCTTATTCAGCCGAGGATTACCCCAAGCTCTACATCAGAGAGTTGGTCAGATTGCACTATGTTCCATTATCCATTATCTCAGACAGAGGTACCCAGTTCACCTCTCACTTCTGGAAAGTATTCCAAAAGGGTCTTGGTACCGAAGTTCATCTCAGTACAGGCTTTTATCCTCAGACAGATGGTCAAACAGAAAGGACTATTCAGACCCTAGAATAAATGCTAAGGGCGTGTGCAATTGATTTCAAGGGTAGTTGGGATGACCACTTGCCTTTGATTGAGTTTTCATATAACAATAGTTATTATTCTAGTATTAAGATGGCTCCATTCGAAGCTCTCTATGGCAGGAGATGGAGATCTCCAGTCGGTTGGTTCAGAGTTAGTTAGGCCTCAGTTATAGGTCCTGACTTAGTATTCGATGCCTCAGAGAAATTCCAGTTGATCATAGAAAGACTCCGGGCTGCTCAGAGCCAACAGAAGTCTTATGTAGATGTGTGCAGAAAGGATCTCGAGTTTGAAATTGGTGACTATGTCTACCTAAATATCTCTCCCATAAAGGTAGTGAAGAGGTTCGGCAAGAAGGGAAAGCTTAGTCCCAGATATATCGGTCCCTTCAAAATTCTCAGTCACTTTGGCAAAGTAGCTTATGAGCTCAAATTGCCTTCAGATCTAGCCGCAGTTCATCCAGTCTTCCATGTATATTTGCTTAAGAAGTGCATAGGTGACCCAACTGTTGTAGTCCCTATTCAGACATAGATATTCAGAACAACCTCTCTTATGAAGAGATTCCAGTTTAAATCCTAGACTATCAGACTCATAGACTGAGGAATAAAGAAATCCCTCTAGCCAAAGTTCTTTGGTGAAATTAGTCCGTTGAGGGAGCTACTTGGGAAGCAGAAGCAAATATGCAAACCAAGTATCCTCACCTCTTCTCTGCCAACTCAGATCTAGCTCAAGGTAACAGTTCTCCTTAAGCTTTTTAATTTTCACGTCCAGATTTTAGTTACAACTTGATATTAGCCTCATGCTCAGGATTCTATTTTTAAACTGGGTACAAAATACCATTGCATATTCAATTATATGTCCATGCATCAGATTAGTCATGTATTCATGCATCAGACATGCATTCTCCTTGTGAGAAGACTCTGTTATTAAAAATCTCAATCATGATTCACGTATTGGATATATGTGATCAGCTTATCAGTACTCTCAGTCATGCATTCATGTATCAGCTCAGTCATGAAATCATGCATCAGATATGTATGCTCAGTATGAATCTCTGAAATGTCAGTTATGTCAGTCATGTTTCATTGTTCATGTTTAGTGTGTACTTCGGTTTATCGTTTCTTCTCTCTCATTCAGTCTCATTCGAGGATAAATGTTCCCAAGGGGGAGATATTGTAATACCCCAAAGTTTCTTAACTAATTTCATCCTAAGAATGTCAAGTATTAGCTTCTAAATTGAATGATGTTTATTCCATGGGGAATTTTTAAGATTTTCACTTTTTGTCATATGGGAAATTCAATAAGATTTCCATAGATATAAAAATCGTCTAAATCCTATAATCGGGTAAGAAGTTATGACTATTTCAAGTCTCCATCGTAAAACAGCACCATATTGGTCAGTGACGTGTCGCGCCATAAGATAAAATGGCAATTATCCTTTTTCCAGTGTCCCAGCATGATTTCTCTACCTCACGCCAAACTTCCAAGTCACAAACTAAGTGGTAACACGATGGCTCTGTATCGTACCATTTCCCTATTTCACAATTATCAAATTTCAGTGGCACAGCGTGATAGCACCGCGTAGCACCGAGGGTCTAATTCGGAAAAATTTCACTGAAATTAAAAGACTCATCCAGAGTTAAAAGGGTTAATTTCTCACCCCTATTTAGGCTCTTTAACATGAGATTCAACTATTTGGAACCCAAAATATACTAGTTTCTCTTAATTTTCTCTCAACAACATGCTAGGGTTTCGATTGGGAATTCAATTTCAAGAAAGTCTCTCTGCCAGTCTTCCCTAAATCAAGAACTAAGGTATGTCATGTGTTGATTCATGGGTCTCTCTCACGCATGAAGCTCAAGAATCTCTTTTCAAAATCCAAGATTTGGGTATTTATGAATGTTCATGATTCAAATTGAATTGAAATTCATATTCATGACGTTGTGTTGTTTTGATTCATGTTTTAAATTACATATTCCAATCATTGACCCTATTATGTGATGATTTACATAATAATCATGATAAACCCCCTTCAATTTACAAGTTGATTGATGTATCCTTGATTATTATATGTGCTAATGATTGTATAACCAAAGCATGCTCCCCACATGTTTGATTAATTGCCTATGTAAAGGAAAAATGTCATACTAGTATGATATTATGAAATCCCCATTCATGTATAAGTTATGTATGTCAAGTGTTTGATTAAATGTCTTAGTCAATGGATTATATATTGTTGATGTTAGTCATGTATTCAAGAATATTATGCCTTGTCAGCTTTCTTCCATCGAGTCCTGGGGGTACTTGTACCCAAAAAAAAATATAGTTGTGTGCCTAGCTTTAGTGTCATATTTTCACGATATCCTCAATCAAGCCATGATCCATAAAACTCAGTCAGTCATATAACTCAGGAAAACTCAGTAATATAATAATCTCAGTCTATTCCATCAGTCAACTAAACTCAGTAATTCAGTACAGTTCAGTTAGTAATCTATGTTCAGTATCTATTCAGATGGGAGTAGAAATTAGCACCAAGTGAACCCAAGGATGGGAACACATACTGTCAAATGAGGGTGTGATTCTTAGAAGTCATCCTTGCATTCCAGAACTATGTAGCCAGCATAGGTTGAGATATCAACACGTTCAGATGAGGGTTGATGAGGTAGATAAGCACTGTCAGATAAGGGCCCCACCATTCTCTTTTAGGGACACTATCAAATGAGGGTCACTCACAACTTGTCCTTACCAGTGGCGCAGTATTGACACCCTTCCAATTGGAGTTACAGATTAGACTCCAACTCAGCCATAATAGCGTATTAGGGGCATGTCGGTTAAATAACTACTTTCCACAGTTTCATTTACAGAATCAGGACTGCCAGATATAGTCATTCAGTCTTAGTAATAAAACTCAGATAGTTCTATAGAATTCAGGACTGTCAGATACAGTCAACTCAAATATAGTACGGAACTCAGTTAGTTCCATCAGATTCAGGACTGTCGGATACAGTCACTTATGTCATCAGTTATATCAGTTATTAGAATTTAGTTATCAGTTATGTTAGTTATCAATAAATTCATGTTATAGCTATCTCAGATATAGTTACTATGTATTCATGCATGCATTCTCACATTCATATTAGTTAGTTAGCCAATATTGTTCATGCATATGAACCCCATGCATTCAGCCTACCTTCCATGCATACCAGTACATTCAAAGTACTAACGCATTTGCGCTATGGTGTCTTATACCATAGGTTTAGAAGCACGAGCTCTAGAGCATCAGTGGCATTCTAGTCTCAGCATCTAAAGTTAGAAGTGAGTCCTCATCTCTCGAGAACATGATCATTTATTTATTATCTCATTAAGTAATTTATTAGTTGAAGTTAGTTGGGGACATGTCCCATCAACTCCTCATTCAGACAGTTCAGTTAGTTAGAGGATATCCAGACTATCATGTTCAGACTATCATGTTATTTCAATTTTGTTTTGGATATTTCATACCGCATTCAGATGTTATATCTTTATCAGTGATATTACAGTCTTGAACCTTACGGCCTTTCAGTTTATGTTTTAGCAATCATACAGTATATTATGCAGTATACGGGTATAGATATCTGTCATGGGTTAGCTTGTGATCCTTCGGGATCATGAGCATCGTGTAAAATTCTGGGTACCAGATCTGGGGCATTACAAATACTCCATGCATCCTGGAAAGAAGCTCTAGTCATCCTATCAGGACCTTCAGTACTATTCCTGTTTAATCCCATAACTGTTTCCTAAACTTCCTCCAATGTTGGAATCTTCTTCAATTCTTCATTTTGATTATCAGTGACTTGCTTGGGTAGTTCATTTAACATTGTAAAATCTTCTGCATCCTCTTGCTTTTCAAATTACTTCTGAAAGAAAACTTCTGCTACTTCAGCTATTTTCTCTTGTTTGTCCAACCAAATCCCCTCTGCATTCTAAATTCTGTTTATCTTTAATCTGTCATTTATCTCTTGGACTACAGTATGAAAAACTTAGTGTTCTTTTCTCCATTTTTAAACCATTCAAAACCAGCCTTCTGTCTCCAATACTCCTCCTCCCTTTTCAGCTGAACTGCAAGCTGTGCTTGAGCCTATGACAAATTTGCTTTATTAATACCTGATGGCTCCATCTCAAACTACCGCTCCCTTACCTTAATTACTTACTCCAGAGTGATAAACTCTTGAAGAATATTTCCAAAAGTTTGCTTACTCCATTCAGTCAATGCAGCCTTTATTTTCTTCATCTTTTGGTGAAATTTGATAAAGGGATTTCCTTCACATTTAGTGTTCCAGCTTCCCTTGATAACATCTAAACATGACTCTTCCTTCAACCAAAAGTTTAGAAATCTGAATGGTCTAATCAGTTGTTCACATGATATGCTAAACTTTAGCAACATTGGAGCATGGTCAGAGCCAATTCTTACTAGATTTTCCGATTCTAAGACCGGGAATAACTCCTACATTTTATCATTAACTAGTACTCTGTCTAAACTTTAAAAAATATAGTCTTCATCCACTCTACCATTCCACCATCTAAACTTACTTCCTTTGATGTCATAATCTTCCATATTACACATGCTAATATAGTGATTAAAGTCATCAGTCTCATCTACTGTTACCTGTAGTCCACCAAGCTTTTACTCCTCACTTCTAATCATATTAAAATCCCCTCCTACTAACCAAGGGTTTTGCATATTATTAGCAGTCTTCCCCAAAGAATCCCATAATAATAGCCTTTCAACCTGACTATATTTTGCATATACTAAAGTAACAAAAACCACTACCCCAACAGATTGATCCACCAGTTTAAGAGTAATTAGTTGTTCTTCATCCCTTACTATAGTAAAATTAATAGAATGATCCATAAAATTCCATATTTTACATGAGCAATTAACCACTGTATGTTGCATTCCCAATCTCTTTTTATAATCCTCTACAAGACGACTCTCCTAAAAAGGTTCTATTAAACCTATAAAGCCAAAATGTAACCTTTTATGCATTGTAATCAACTTTGTGAATGTTTTTTGTGTGTTAACTAATCTGATATTCCAAATTAAAGCATTCATTTTGATAATGATTTTAACATGTGACTCCTTGTCTGTATTTTGCTTGCACTAGTCTTTTTATTCTTCTTCTGTCTTTTTCCCTACTTTTGATTTAAAGACTGATCTTGTTCTGGTGATGAATCCCCTTCTTTTGTGGCATTTTTAATTTTATCTTCCATGTTCTCCTCATCTAAATCAACTTTCTTACTATTGACCAACTCCAGAAGATTACCTGCATCCACTGCAATGGGAAATACATCTTTCATTATCTGCTCCTTCTTATCTGTATGATCATACTGCATGAGAGCCAACTCTGTATTGTTACTCCTCTCCATTTCATCATGGTTTTACACTGCCCCCTCCTGATTATCTTGTTTGTTATTCAGCACTTCTATTACTACTTCTCCTGTGACTGCCTCCTCCTGATTATGAATTTGACCTTCTTGATATTTTTTTTTTGTTATACACTGCCTCTTCCATTACATCTCTGATACTCTCTTTTTGTTGTTGATTCAATCTAGTTTCTCCCTGTTCTCCTGTTGCACCTTTGCCAAAGCTTCTATTAACCCAGTCTTTGGTGCTTTCATTCTGCTGCATGCTGGAAGTTTTATTATGATGTTCATATTGTTCATGATTTAAAGCCTCAAATGAATTTGACTTCTGAATGTCATCAGTCTTATCTCCAACCTTCCCAACTATATGGCCAAATTTATCTTATTGTACTTGTTCTTCCTGAGTAACCATTGATTACTATTATTCTTTTGTGTTGTTATTTGGCCTTGTTTCTTCCGCTGTTTCTCCTTCTATTTACCATATTCCTTACTTCCCTTTGCTCCTGAATCTTTTCATACATTTTTGGATGAATATTCCAGTATGAATTTTTATCATGACCTTGCAAACAACATTCCTGGCAGTATTTGGGCTTATGGTCATATCAAATACTGATCCACTTTGATTTAATTTTTTCACTTACATCATCTTCTTCATTGATCTTTACCCTTGGGGGTAACTTAGCCACCAGGTCCACTTCAATCTTCACTCTTGCACAACTTGTCCTTGTATGATTTTTTGTTGCCATATCCACCGTCAAAGGTTTCCCAATTGCTGAAGCAATTGAAAAAATTACTTCTATGGCAAAGAGGTTCGATGGTAGATTTGGCATGGAGATCCATGCAATTCCAATTATTGTTTCAATATCTGGTTCAAACCAAGGGTCTCATTTGATAGTCCTCATTTGCCAATATACATCATTGACCTTAATATGAATAGCTACTGTCGATAATAAATTAACATAATCCTCTAGCTGATTCAATCTTATTAAAACATGTCTTGAATCTAATACCCCTATTATACATTCCCCTTTTATGCCACACTAATTAGGGATTATTTTCTGCAAAACATTAATCTCCAGCTTGCCATAAGAGAACTTACCAATGACTGCATATTGTAGGTTCTCTTGTATAATTAAAGATTGAACTTTAGATGATTTCCATGTCACTGTTGGCTCCCCATGCACCATTAAGACTGGTTTAGGCAGAACTTTGTTATTTTCATGCACGTATGGCTTTGATTTCAATAGATCTGCATATTTTGGTGCCACACTTTGTTTCTTATCTCCTTCCACTTGCTTGTTTTTCATATTTCCATCCGGTGGATCATCTCCACCGGAGATAGTAGCCATGATTCAATGTATGAAGAGAGTTTTAAAAATCGCCTAGGTTAACACACACACTCATTTCATTTCCTAGTAATGCAGAATCCTAAGATCCGTGCCTAATTTTTAAACATTAGTTTTATACTAGAAAAACTAAAAAAAAAACATTAGTGTTGATATTTTTCTCCCCCATTTTTATCTTTTTGTACTATTGGTTTGAGTTTAACTTGTATCTATTATTTCGAATCAACTTGATTATCACTCATATTATTCCTCGTGGATTCAACCCTGACTTCTAAGTTAGCTAAATATATTGGCGACGACCGTCTTGCACTTCAATCGACGTGTAAGTTAAGTGTTATCATAGGACAGGGATATACCTAGAATCCTTACTTGGTTCACATGTAGGATGATATCTTTAAGCACTTAATTGGCTAATTACATCCCCTTTCAATGATGTAGTTGTAATGTCTAAGTTAGGTAGACGACTAGAGGTTTGGAGACCATGATCATGTGATAAACCCTACGAATCAACAAACAAGATAAGCGATTTAACGAATAAAGTTCAATAGCGTAGTATGATTGTTCAAAGTGCTTTAAACCTGGGCTTTACTCTATTGATTGTCTCACGTCTTTTATGTTTCTTATTGTTTACTTTAAGTTTAGTTTTACAAATCTCCAAACTCTTTTTGGTTACTTCGCATCAAGTTAATCTTAATAAGAGAACTAAAATTTGATAGTTGTTGGAACAAGTCTCTGTGGGATCGATATTTAGCTTTCTTAAAGGCCACTATATTACTTGGTAGACCGCGTACACTTGCGTGTGCATTTAGGCGCTTTCATGAACCAAAAAAAAAATCTTACAACTAAAACTCAAGAATCCTTCAAAAGGGTAATAGAAAAATTCTGTTTTTTTTCTTAAAGATTCAATCTTTTAACATAAAATTTCACCCCACCTTAATCAAAGAGATCTTGACAACTAATAAAAAATAAGAAAGATTCAATTCATAAAACTCTGAAAACAATATGTACATGAACCAAACCAACAGAATTGTATCTTTCCCTAGCAAATCACCTGTACCCACTTTACATAGAAAATGAACTATACCAAAACTCAACTTTTACAGTGTAGTTCTCTTCTCAACTTTCTCTTTATTCTTCACCCTTCAATGGCCTTTAATCTCTAGCCACTGCTAAAAGCAACAATTGTGGGTGTTTATTCCTAGGTAATGTCTTTAATCCCTAGCCACTGCTAACACATGTACTGAATCTTCCCTAGCAAACCACGTGTATCCATTTTACATAGAAAATAAATTGTACCCAAACTCAACTTTCACACGTTCTCTTCTCAGTTTTCTATTTCTTTTTCACTCTTCAATGGTCTTTAATCCCTAGCCACTGTTAAAAGCAATAATTGCGGGTGTTCATTCCTAGGTAATGTCACTACTGTGACCTGTGGGATTCTGTTGGTTTGGTTCATGTACATATTGTTTTTAGAGTTTTGTGAATTGAATATTTCTTATTTTTAATTAGTTGTCAAGATCTCTTTTTTTTTAAGGTAAGGTGAAATCTTATGTTAAAAGATTGAATCTTTAAGAAAAAACTAAATTTTTCTATTACCATTTTGAAGGATTCTTGTTAGTAGTACACGTGTTAGCATTACACGTGTTAGCAGTGGCTAGGGATTGAAGGCATTACTTGGGAATGAACACCCATAATTGTTGTTTTTAGCAGTGGCTAGGTATTAAAGGTCATTAAAGAGTAAAGAAGAAAGAGAAAGATGAGAAGAGAACTACACTATGAAAGTTGAGTTTTGGTATAGTTCATTTTCTATGTAAAGTGGGTACACGTGGTTTACTAGGGAAAGATATATTAAACGTGTTAGTAAAAAATCAAGCACTAAGGCCAAATTGTACAACCTATTGATGTTGTGTTAGTCTTTTTTTCTGTTGGCTTAATATACAAATTAGATAACTTTTTGTACAAACCTATTAATATTGTGTTAGTTCTTTTGTTGTTGGCTTATTGTAACGACCCGAGATCCCATCCCAGGACGTCACACGGTGCTTATGACCCCGAAGGACCACAAGCTAACCCTTTACTGATATCTGTACCTATACACTACATAAAATTTGAAATACATGCAGAAACTAGTCATAAGGTTCAACACATCTATACATACTCAAAACTGAAAACTAAATTCCAATACATCCATTTGAAAAGCCTCTAACTGTCTGAACTGTGGAGTTGATGGGACAGGTCTCTAACTAACTCCGTCAATTGAAATAAATATAAATAGAATCCGATGCAATAATAATCAACTGAGATTTCATCCTCGAAAGAAGAGAACTCACTGTTACTGCTGCTGACTGGGTTGAACTGCTAAGGATACTCTGGATCCTGTGTCTCTGAACCTATGATGCCAAATAAAACACCATAGCATAAATGCGTCAGTACAAGAATGTACTGAGTATGTAGATGAGGTAAGGCTAAATGCAAAGGCTCATGCGTGTACAATATCTAAACTGAATAATCAGGAAAATGTCGCACAAGAACACATACATGAATGCACAGAACATAAACACAATCATCACAACTAGGTACTGAAACTCGGATATCACTTTACTGCAGATTGAACTCACTACTGACACTGAGATACTGAATCACTGACTCATCTGATACTAATAACTGAGAATCTGGATGCACTTACATCAAGTACTGAATTCTGAGCTTACTGCGTTCGACTGAAAGGATTAAAGATCAACCTTTCTAACGGATGATATTCTGAAACTATTATCAATGATAAAAAAAATATGATTATATCAGAATCTGATAACAAGGATACCCAATAGAATCTGAGACAAGCCTATCTGGCGGCTTATCTCTAAATATGATATCAAACAACTGTATGTGTGACCAAGCCTATCTTTCAGGATGGTTCCTGAATTAATGGAACTATCTGAGTTCCTCATAATGATAGATGATTGTATCTGACAGTTCTAGTTTCTGAAGATTGATACTGAAACTGAAACTGTGGGAAGTAGTTACTTAACCGACATGCCCCAACCTACCACAGGTGGGGTCCAACCTATTACCCCAGCTGGAAAGGCATCAATACTGTGCCACGAGTAAAGACTCACTCTCTGGTCAAGCCTCTCTGACGGGATGACCCTCGCAGAAAGTCGACCTGAGGCAATATAATAGTCAAACAAATTCATCTTCACCAGCGTTTTTATAAGATAATGATAATATACGTTAAAATTAAGAATAAAAAATAAAAAAAATATAAAAGAAAAAAGAAAATAAAGGAGAAAAGAAAAACATACCATGCGACCCCCCCAAAGCTTAACAATCCCCAAAAAATTAAAAATTGAATCATGAAAATTAAAAGAAATCTTATAAAATTTAAATAACAATAATCTTGATAAAATAAATTCTTAGCTTACCTCTTCATGTAAAACAACTTCATCTTCACCATCCTTTCTATAAGATAATGATAATATAGATTAAAATCAAGGATATAAAATAAAATTTAAAAAAAAAAAAAAAGATAAACATACCATGAGGCTCTTCTAAAGAATGAGAAGATTATATATATATTTTATCGAAAATAGAGTATGAATAGACAGAAATGAATTGCCCCCTTAATTATCCTTGATTAAGCATTAAGGAAAGCCATTATAGGATTAATACAGTTAGGATTTATTATATATTAGTGGCCAATACTTCTAAACGCGTATTTAATGTATAAGACTTTATAAATTAACTAGTGAATACAAAATTAATAAATTTCTGATACTGATTTTATTGCATTTAGTCCAAATGTTAATTAACATTGAATTTCTGAAATGGTCTTTTATAATTTTGAAATATATCATATTAAAAAAAAAAAAAAAAAAAAATCTCATAAATAATGCACCAAGAAGCTAGTTGTAAAAAACTTTTCAAAAACCAAAAAATCTAATCAAACCTTCACGAATATATTTGTTTTGGAAAGAATAAGTATGATGACATTCCAACAAAAGATCTAAATAAGTTTTTAAAAAATGATTCACTCGCTAACAATATTTTTTAAAATATAATCAAATAGTCTTATAATCAATCTATAAATAGTTTGGCTATTGAATTAAGTTATTTTATGTGACATTAATATTTTGTCGGCATAAATTAAAAAATCATAGAGCTAACAAAAGTTGTGCTTTACTTGAACAAAAAAAAAAAAAAAAAGACAAACAAAATTTTAAAGGAAAAACACAAAATAAATAAATTTGTTAAAAAATATTTAGCACTGTTATCATTGACTATGTCAAATTCAGACTAACTAACTAATATATGTATAATATGACAAGAAAATTGCAACTTAAATCTCATACGCTATTGTTGGTTCACAAAATTTATAAATAAAAATTAAAAAGAAAAAATATAGAATTAAGAGTAACACATAAACCCGCAAGGAATCCAATCAACCATGCCAAATCCCACATAACGCAATTGGTTATTTTTAACTCGTATTATTCCGTTCTTCTTAATTCCTTCAACTACGCATGTTCATCCATTTGTATATTCTATTTTTGCAATTCATCGATATAAAGTGTATGTTTTCTTAAATTTCAATTTACTCCGTAGTTGCATAACTGTAAACCCATAACGTCCCATGTATAGTCTTTAACTCACACCACCTCGTTACTTTCTCTAACTCAAAAACATAAAAATTCATTTCAGATAAAATAAAATAATTTATTCCAAAAAAGAAGATCGAGAAAAAAGACATTGCTTGCTAAGGAATAAAAATTTCATCAAATTAAAGTGACATTCATCTTATCTCCAGCATGAACAATAAATTCATCACCGATATTTGCATTTTGCGATAGATTGGATATTGAATATCATGTTTCATCAATGAACCAACATTTATCTTTCTCTCCTGCCTGAACACATAAACTCTTCACCAATATTTGTATTCTAGGATAGATTGGACGTTGAATATTACATAAATTTCTATAACAACCACAACAAACATACAATATAATTATATGATTATTTAAAAGTAATTTTATTATACGACAGCAGATAAAATTTCTATCTATAAATATTGAACAACAAAACGAAATAAGTATGAAAGTTAGGAAATATAATGGAGAGAAACTTGAGGCCTGAGGGAAAAATAAAGTGCAGCTTTTCCCTTTTTCTTATCACTATTTATATTGCTAGTAAAGTAAGTACATTTTGTTAATTTTACTATAACATTAAAAGAGTCATACCTTTCGAATTACTGGTGAAACTTTTGGAATTCACTAACAGAAAGAAATGGTTGTTTGGATTAATTTATTAGTCATATAGACAGATTTTCAGATAGTGGTAATAAACAGAATTATCATTATTAATAAGATATGAGAAAAGGAGTGGTAATTGACATATTTATAGTATTAATTATTATTAATATTAATTTTAATTATGTTTAATATATTTGATTATTTATATTGAATTTTTATTGATAACCCATTATATAAATAGTGTATAGCTCAAATTAATCAAAAAAAAAGTGAGAAAAAAGCCAAAAAAGAAGATAAAAGAAAAATATGAATGGAGACCATAGAGAGGTGCCACGTTACCTTCTCTATGATATATATATATATATATATATATATATATATATATATATAATAGAAGAGAGGGTTTCGACATGCCTCATTCAGTAGGTTGCTTGCTCCATGATTATACTATATCACCCCTAATTAATTATTATAAGTTATCTATTTATTAAAAATTAATAATATTTAATTAAAAATAAAATAGATATTTATGACATGTCTGCTTCAGCTGTTTCAATCATGATTTTTTTATATCACCCTAATTAATTATTATTAGTCACTTATGTATTATTAATAATATTCAATCTGTGATTTTACTATATCGCTCATAATTAATTATTATAAGTCATTACATATTAAAATTAATAATATTTAATTAAAAAAAGATAAAATAAATATTTATGAAATGTTTCCTTCAGCCATGATTTTACGCTATCACACCTAATTAATTATTATAAGTCATTTATGTATTAAAAAATTAATAATATTTAATTAAAAAAAGTAAAATAGGTATTTATGACATATCTGCTTCAGCTGCTTCAACCATAGTTTTATTGAATATCACCCCTAATTAATTATTATAAGTGACTTAAGTATTAAAAATTAATAAAATTTAATAAAAGAGATAAAATAGATATAAAAATGATAAATTAACTCTTGATGATTTAAATTAACTTGACGTCTTATATGAGGTTCACTTAAAAAATTTTCACAAGTATTTTTATTGTAATTTTGCTTTGTCACTCTTAATTAGTTGTTGGAAGTCATTTAAGACATTTATGTTTCGTTACTTCAATCGTGACTTTACTATATCACTCCTAATTAATTATTATGGTCATCTAAGCATTGTGCCACTTAAATTGAAATAGAAAAATATTATAAATTACAATAATTAAAAAATTAAGTTATTTAAAAAATATAATTGGATATCGACGATACAGAACTCTAAACAAGGAGAGCAACATATATTAGTTAAAAATGACATAAAAGTATTATAAATTACAATAGTTAACAACTTAAAATATCTAAAAATAATTTAATCTGGTCTATATCTCAAAAAAAAATACATAAAAAATACAATAAATTACAATAATTAACAATTTAAAATTTAAAAGATATAAATATTTGGTTGACCCTCGAAATTATATTAGTGTCACTTAAATTGAAATAGAAGCAAGGTATTATAAATCACAATAATTAAGAACTTAAATTATTTTTAAAATATAATTCACTATCAATGCCACAAAAGCTTGAATAAAAAAAGCAACGTATACTATTTGAAAATTACATTTAAAATATTATAAATTATAATAGTTAACAACTTAAATTATCTAAATACATATTAAAAATATGATTGATTATTTAAATTCTATATGTGTCACATAAATTGAGACAAAAAATAACATATATTAACCCCGTACTAGATCCTGGATGAATCTTAGAATGTATATGCGATCCTTTTAAAAAAAAATCTTTTGCTTAAATATATCAAGATTGAAAAGGCAAGTTCTAATACAGCCCTCCAAACAGTGTATAAGAAATAATGATAGCATAAATAATACCAATATTACTAATTCAAGCATTATTAATGCAAACATTACTAATACGTTCTATTCAAAATTATTTTTATACACTCTAACAAACGACTTCTACGTTTCAATGGAAAGAACATATACAAAAGCAAAGTTCGATTAAACATAACATTTACAGAAGTATGTTTTATCGTGTTCTCAAAGTCAAATAACTTAAATTGATATGACGGATGGTAACTTATAATTTTTTTTATATATAATTTTTGAAACACTTAAAATTTAAATTTAACATATTAATTTAATTTAACTTCAAAGAACAAGTTGACAAATAAAAGAGAAGGAAAAATGAAAGCAAAGGATGATTATGTTGGCTTAGTAGGGAATACGATGTAATTTGGATTATTAATTGCAACTCACATGTGCTGTAATATTCAATGACTAGATAACCCTTTATATTTTTTAACAATTTTTTTCTATGTTATACAACAAGTGTCAAGTTTTATGTATTAATTTTAATCTCATATTTTATACTTAATGTAACAAATCTCAATCATATGATTAAAGATCTAAACTTTAAAATGCATCAATTTTTTTTATTTATATGAATAAATTATACATAATTATCTTGCAAGATAATTTGTTACCTTAAAAAATATTATCAAGTAGTTAATATATTTTGTGTATTAATTTTTATAATTCATAATTTGAATTAACATCAATCTACTTATTATACATAATCATAATATTTTAATGTTGAACCCGTGATGACACAAGTCATGCCCCTCTAGTATATATATATATATATATATATATATATATATATATATAACCTAAACCAAACCCCAATGTACTTAATTAAAACAACAGAAAACTACAGAGTATTGAAGCTTTAGGCAGGTTCCGAATTAGTTGTTTTATTGTTTGGAGAAATAGCGTTAAAATTACATAGCTTAATCAAAGGATATATGTTCCTTTGAATATGTGATTGTGGTATTATATAAATTGATGACTGATTTTTCTGAAGGGAATGAAAGCTTGGAGTAGTAAATACTAAATATTTAGGCTTTTAAAATGTACAATAAAGAATATGAATAAATGGAGTAATAAATTTTGATACATTTAAGTTTGAATTTATGTTTTTACAATAAAGAAAAGAAATAAATAGAGGAGTAATAATTAACATAGTTATTTTAGTTCAAAAATAAATAAGTAAATAGAAATATAAAAATAATTGTCAAAAAAATAAAAATAAAAATAATGTATAAATGGTGGCCTTAGATGCATGCATCTAAATTTGGATATGAAATTAGATGGGTCAAATTGGAAATTTTAGCTAAGTGATAAGGGATAACTACATAACTTACCAAACATAAACTCCTAATTATTCTATTTAGCCTAAATTTTAATTAATTACAATTCATAATCCCCTCTTGCCTATTAATTATCCTCAACTACAATTTATAGTCTCTCTAATGTATTTTCTCTCTCTCTCTCTTTTTTCTATTACTTTATTTTTCCTTTTTCAGTTTTTTCCTTCTTTTTTTCTTTTTCTTTTTTTTTTCTCTTTCTTTTTTTTCGTTTTTTTCTCTATTTTCTATTACTCTTCTTCTTTTTTGTATTTTTTTTCTCGTTCTTTTTCTCTCATTTTTTCCTCCTTTTTTTCTTTTTTTTCTTTTCATTTTTTCTACTTCTTTTCATTAGTGTGAACTAGCAAAAACAAATAAAAGTGTGAACTATAAAATACAAATACAAATACAAATGTGAACTATAACATACAGATACAAGTGTGAACCATCATTTGTATTTTTTAATTATTGAAAAGGAACGATTGATTTTCTTTCTAAGAATACTTATTTGTATTTATTGATACGAGTTGTATTTATTGATAAAAATAAATATAATTCAAATTTTTATACAAATACATATTGTATTTGTATTTGTAAAATCATTTGTTTAATTTGTTTGTAATTGTATTTGTATCAAGTGAGATTTATTTATTTTCAAACACGAATGATAATTTTGATATACAAATACAAAACGGTACATTTGTATCAAATGATACATTGCATATTTATATATTTTTGAATCAAGAAAAAACAATTAATGCATTTACATGTTTGTATACATACACAAATGATAAATTATACATAATCACGGCTAAATACAATATGCAATCAACTTACAAATACAAATACAATATAATTATTTAAAAATAAAAAGGCATCGACGAAAATAAAATACAAATACAAATATAATCTAAATATACAAACACAATAAAATCATAATACAAATATAATCCAATATAATATACAGTTAGTTATATAATACAAATACAAAACAGTTCTTTAAAATACAAGTGCGAATTATATAAAATATAAATGATGGGGCGAACTAATAAATACAAATATAAGTGCGGATATAAAATACAAATATAAATGCGGACTACAAAATACAAATACAAGCGCAAACTTTAAAATACAAATACAAATATAGTTGTATCAATGAATACAAAAATATAAATGACGGTGCGACTACAAATACGATAAACAATTGTGGTATTTACGTTATCATCCATGACTTATGCTCGAGTACTCATATTTTTCGAAAATATAAAAAAATGATAAAGAAAATAAGTACAGAAGAAAAGAAAAGAAGAAAGAGAAATAGAAGTTAGAGATAGAAGAGAGAAATAATAAAAAGAAAAAGCAAAAAAAATAAAAATAGGAAAAAATAAAAAAAAGAAGAAAAAACGAGGAAAACACGAAAAAGAAAAAAGAAAAAAAAAGAAAAAAGAAAAAATGGCAGTATTTTGGCGAGACTAAATATGTAGTGTATTTATATTTTTTATGAATACAAATCACTAAGTAAAAGTGAATACAACGGTTGTAAATCGAATACAGCGGCTATATGTACTGTATTTATATTTTTTATGAATACAGAGTATTGATAAAACCGAATACAACAGGCGTAAATCGAATACAACGGGTATAAATTATAATTATGTAAAATATGGCTATAGAAATGCATTCATATAATTTGTTCGAATTTTGACTTCTTGATCCGATTATTGACTTTTTAATTGATCAAGAGTTGACTTTGACTTTGATGCATACTAAAATAATGAAAATGGTTATTCTAGACTAATTTGAATATGTTATTCAGGATTTTCTATAGATTGGGGTCATTGAAGATGGGTTGAGTAGTTTTCATGAGCTCTGGAGAAGGTTTATTCACATTTACTAGCTTCAAATAATTCAATTTTCAATCATACTTGCAGCATTAAGGGAAGACTTTTCTATAATGTTTTCAAGTACTTGTCCCACTTTTAACGTTAATCCAACAAGTTTTCATGCCCAATCAGTGGATCGGAAAGCTGCAAATTTCTCCCGTTACAATTTGTCCATTGATATTTTAATTTTTTATAAAATAATTTTTTCTTATTGAGAATTATATAAAAAGGTAGTTTGGATGAAAAAATTTAGTGGAAAATATATTTGTTAAATGGTTCAACAATTGTAAGAAAAAATGTTTGGCATCTCCAAAATTACTAGAGTCATTATGGGACGGAAATCACGGAATATAAGTTATATAATTGAAATATTTTCTTTTCCTTGTTATCTGTCAGATATGCCGGAATTTTGAAAATCTATATACTCCCTCCCTTTAAAAAAAATAAAAGATCTAATTTGACTTGGCACGAAATTTAAGAAAATAAAAAAGACTTTTGAATCTTGTGGTCTTAATACAAATATGTCAAATATACCAAAATGCCCTTCAATCTTGTGGTCTTAAACATGTCACGTGAAAAATTAGAATTAAAAAGTTGCTACAAAAGAAAAGGGATCATTCTTTTTTAAACGGATTAAAATAGAAAGTAGGTCATTCTTTTTTAAACGGAGGCAATATAATATAAAAGAGAGTAACAAGCAAGGTGATGTAACACCTCTCTTGACTTTCATTCATAGTTATATTTTTCTCCTTTTTTTGAATATTTTTTATTGATGAAATTACAATAATATTACAATTGATCCTTGCCTAATCCACGTAAAGGTCAATCTTAGACAGGTTATTTATTTACATGTGAAAGTACAACTATTTCATGGCGTTCAACAAAATAAACTATGGTTGTTACTTCTTCAAATCATGCAGAAATAATAGTCATTCATGAAGCAAGTCAAAAATGCATTTGGTTAAGGTCAATAACTCAACACATCCAGGAAACAAGTGTCCTTCCTTTAAAGAGAGAGATTCCAATAACATTATACGAAAATAATGCGGCATACATAGCTCAATTAAAAGGAGGGTACATCAAAAAAGATAAAACAAAATATATTTCATTAAAAAATTTTTTACTCATGATCTTCAAAAGAAGGGTGAAATTAATGTTCAACAAGTTCATTCAAGTGATAATTTAGCAGATATGTTCACTAAAACATTGTCAGATTCAACCTTTGAGAAGCTAAGATTAAACCTGTTAACTGGACCGGACTGGCCCATTTCGGTTCGATAAGTCTGGCTCATTTAAAGGGCCGGATCCGATTTGACCCAGCCCACTGGGCCTTCGGGCTACTGGGCTGCCGGTCTCGGGCTAAGCCGTCTATGTTGACAAGCCCGGTGGACCGGCCTAGTTTCAAACCCGAACCAAGCCCATCGATTACCCAGTCCATCCTGGCCCGGTTATATAAAAAAAATAAAATTCGGCTGACTTGAACTTTGGTGCCAAATTGGACCGTTGAGGCCCAACACTATAATGCCGTTATGTCTCCAAAAACCAATTGGCCCATTTTCCAATTATTTTTTAAAAAAATTAATTCAATTTTTTTCTATACATGTCCTACAATTTCAAATTATTTTTCACGTATTTTCATTCTCACAAACTCTCTCAAATATTCTAATTAGGGGTGTACAAACCAAACCGTTAAGTTAAACAGAACCGATGAATCAAATCAAACCGAGGAAAAAAAATCGACTATGGTTTGGTTTGATTGGTTTGGTGTTGGCTAAAAAAAACCATCATTCTTGGTTTGGTATTAGCAAAAATAAAATCAAACGTACCCAAATCGAACTGACATAATACATATATAATTTTAATTTTTTATACATAAAAAAATATTACTTATAATCTACTTTCTAATTACTTTTATTACTTTTTTATATTTAAAAAATAGATATATATTATCCGGCCTTTAATTTTAATATTTGTCCATTAGTAACAAATTAATACAAAACTCAATATTAATATAAAAACCTAAAACTCTTCAATTGCTTCACTTTATATTTTACTTTCCAAGTTTTTAGAGAGTTCTCATTATTTTCTCATCTTACTTTTCTCTTTCTCCTCGTTCGTCAAGTTGTGATTTAGGTTTGTTTCTCTTCTTTCTCTTTTTTTTTTTATGGAATTATGTTATAGTTAATTACTTTATAGAGTTAAGTTTTTAATAAGTTGTCTCCAATTTTTCATTCTTTTGTATGCTTACATTTTATGTGAATGGAACTTTCAAACAAGCTACTGTGACTAGCGACGTAGAAATTGAACCACTGGATATCCACATAATATTATTTTGAGAGTAGTTTAGACGTCTTAGTAATTTGCCAACTTAATTTTAATTGAAACTACTCCATGACCATTGTATTTATCTTTTTAGTAAAAATATTTAATTTTTTTCTTCAATCACATTATAATTGTAAAAAAAACCGAGAAAACCCAAAAAATCGAGAAAATCAAAAAAACCTGACTAAAATCAAAATAAAAAAACCGATTGTATATTGGTTTGATTTGGTTTATAGATTTGAAAAACCGACATTATTGGCTTGGTTATATTTTAATGAAAAATCAAACCAACCCGACCTATGTACACCCTAATTCTAATTATCTCCTAAACTGCTCAATTTTATTTTTTAATTGTGCAATTATAAATATCAAGTGGAAGTTTTCTAAAATCACAACTTTCGGATACTTTCAAAATTTGTATTGTCGTTTCATCTCTTACTTTTAATTTTTAATTAGTGTATTAGTTGTCGGAAATAGCCTCTGGCAGAAATGCAAAGTAAGGCTGCGTACGATACATCCTTGTGGTGGGGCCCTTCCCTGGATACCGCACATAGCGGTAGCTTTAGTGCACTAGGCTATTCTTTTATTATTTTTGTGTATTTTGAATATTTTTTATTTTAATTTATGATATGGATAAATTAAGAAACCTCAGTAAAAATGTCAAAAAAATTTATTCCGAAAGTGGTAATAAAAAATAAATTGGTGACATTTCCGAAAGAGATAGTTTAAGTACTAGATATACCCGTGTGCCTCTGGTACTAGTTAGTCAACTAGTTTAAGTACTAGATATACCCGTGTGCCTCTGGTACTAGTTAGTCAACCTTTTGTGGAAGAAATAGGTGTAGGTGCTCATGATATGAATTATGCAGAAGCTCAGAAAAATTATGGTATAGAAGAAGAAAATGAAGTAGATGCGGTTAATTTATATATAGATGATGAAAATATTGGTGAGACACCCGAAGTAGGAAATGCTAATGTTAGATCTTAATCAATTAATTTTTTTCCCCGTGTCCCTGCAAAAACTCGTAGAAAAACTAGTATTGCATGAGAATTTTTTTGGAAATAGAAGGAGAAACTAAGGTGCAATGTAATATTTGTGAATTTGTATATGGGCATAAAATCGAAAGCAATAAAGGGGGTACGAATTCGTTGATGAGACATTTAAGAGAAAGGAACACAAGAGAGTTAAGTATTGCATAAGGTGGTGAGACTATTGATGGGCCAGCACAAACTAGATTGAACCCAACAACCAGTCAATTAATTAAGAATTATAATAAAATGAAGAACCGGAAAGAAATAGCAAAAATGATAGTTATGGGTTATTTGACTTTCACTTTTGCTTCTTTGGATGCTTTTATTCATTATATTAAGTAATTTATAATCCTATATTTACCAGTATTCCTAGAAGTACTTGTCGGATCGATATTTTTAGACTCTATGCGTAATATATTTATTATTTATTTGCATTATTAAAAAATATTTCATGTAGAATTGCTCTAACTTCTGATCTTGGTCATACTATTAACAAAAATGATTATTCAACAATTACTTGTCACTGGATAGATAGTAATTTTGTTATCCAAAAATGTATTTTAACATTTTTGTATGATGAAGATCGTAGACACATTGGAAAATTTATCTCTGGATCTATTTCTAAAGTTTCAAAATATTATGGTATTGAAAGAAAAATTTTATGTGTAGTTTTTTATAATACATCTAACAACAAGGCTGCTATTGAGTTGTTGAAAGTTGAACTTTCTCCGTCATCACCCGAAATATTTTATGTTAAGTGTGCTTGTCATATATATAATTTAATCGTCAGAGATGGTCTTGAATTTTTTTAGTTTTATATTGAAAAGGTCCTGCTTGTTGTTGACTTTATTCAAGGAAATAATCGAAAAACTAGAGTGAGAGAATTTTAAACCAAATGTGAACTAAATGGACTTAGACCGATATTTATGCCTGAAGAATGTGATACTAGATGGAATGCTACTTATACTTGTCATGCTTATAAAGTTTCTATTTCAATGATTTTTAATCAATATTATGGTTCTTTTCCTAAGTGTATGCTAAATGATTTTGATTGGGCTGCAATTGATGATCTTGTTAAATTTTTTAAAAAATTTATATAGTTGCCGTTGAATTCTCTGGTGTTTATTATCCTACTGTTTGTAATATTTTAGCTTATTTAGCTGACATTTCCTGTTTGCTTAACGAATATAAGAATAAAGAAGGTTACATAGAAGCTATTATTGCTATGATTTCTAAATTTTAAAAATATTTTTTTTGCTTTCCCCAATATATTTGATAAGTGCGATAATAAATCCATGTATGAAATATAATACTATGATCGAATTTAGTTCTATTATTTATAATGCTTTAGAGATACAGCCTGAAGAAGAACCTTCTTTGTTTACGACTATGATTGATGCGAACAGTTACATAGAAGGATTATATAACCATTATGCCGATTTACTTGATGAAGTCGTACCAATAAATATCACTCAAACTGTCGCTCCTCAAGCTCACGAGGAGCCATCATCTTCTAAAAGGCAGACACATAGTAGTTATCCTGATTACTTTTTTGATTTAAATATTTAGGATGGAGTGCAACCTTTAAGACACAGAACAACTTCTCAGGAAGAGCTTAAGTATTTTCTTCGACGGTCGATAGAGGATCGTAGAGCAAAGATCTGCGCGCTGGATTGATGGAAGAATAATAAAAGACAATATACGGTGCTTTCAAAATTATCTAAGATATATTGAATGTTCCAATATCAACCGTTGCATCGGAGAGCACTTTTAGTCAAGGACGACAACAGCTTGGAGACAACCGACACTCATTGGGAAGCAATGCTATGAATGTTTTAGTTTGCCTTAGAGATTGGATTAGAGCGGAACGAAGAAATCAAGGAATGGAGGTGGAGCCGAAAGACGAACAAAGTCTTGAAAAAATTATGATTTCAAGAGAGAACTCAGCACAATCAAGTCCAATGCATGATTTAGCCTTTGCCTCCGTTGATTTTGACTTTCCTATGGCAGTTTCCGTTAATATTAACATGCATGAGTTGGAAAAAATGATGCAAAATTTGTATATTTTTCATTCATGTAAATTATAAGCTTTGATTTTGCAATCAATAAAATAAAACATTCATTCACCCCTTATTTTTTTCATTTAAATTAAATTTCTAGTTTGAATTAAATACTTTTAATATATTACTATCAAACTTTACACTAAGTAGTAAATATAACAAACGTATACATATAATGAAAAAATAAAAATAATGTTAGCAAATATTACTTATACAATTAGTATTGACATATAAAAATACTATAAGTTTATCTTTTAAGTGTTGTATGTAAAATTATAAATATTTTAATATATGTTCAAAATTTCAAGAATTATTATATTAAGTAGCATACATTGTAATCTTGTATGTATATATGTGTGTATATTTTCTAAAGTACTATAACATGTAATGTATATATCTTTCAACTTTCAAGTGGTTTTTTAAGTAGTATATATTCTACAAATATGTGTATATATTTTCTGTAGACTCTAAAGTAGTATATATTTAACGTATACATGTGTATATTTTTTCTAAAGTATTATATATATAGTGTATATATGTTATATGTATATTATTCCAAGTGGTATTTTAAGTAGTATATATTCTACATATATGTGTATATATTTTCAATAGACTAAAATAGTATATATTTAATGTATACATGTATATATGTTTCTAAAGTAGTATAATATGTAATGTATATATGTTATATGTGTATATATTTTCTATATACTCTAAAGTAGTATATATTCAACGTATACATGTGTATATGTTTTCTAAAGTTGTACATATATAGTGTATATATGTTGTATGTATATTGTTTCAAGTAGTATTTTAAGTAGTATATATATTATATTGCACGTATATATGTGTATACATTTTCTATAGACTCCAAACTAGTATATATTTAATGTATACATGTATATATGCTTTCTAAAGTAGTATGTATTTCATGTATATATATTGTATGTATATTATTTCAAGTAGTATTTTAAATAGTATATATATTATATTGTACATATATACTTGTATCTATTTTCTATAGACTCTAAACTAGTATATATTCAATGTATACATGCGTATATGTTTTCTAAACTAGAAAAATATGTATATATGTTGTATGTATATTTTTTAAAGTAGTATTTTAAGTAGTGTATATATGTATATATATATATATATATATATATATATATATATATTATACGTATATATGTGTATATATTTTCTATAGACTCTAAACTAGTATATATTTAATGTATACATATGTATATGTTCTCTAAAGTAGTATGTATTTAGTGTATATATATTGTATGTATATTATTTCAAGTAGTATACATATTATATTGTACGTATATATGTGTATGTATTTTCTATATACTGTAAAGTAGTATATATTTAATTTATATATGTCTATATATTTGCTAAAGTAGTATATATTTAGTGTATATGTGTTGTATGTATATTATTTAACGTATTTAAAATGTATATAGGTGTGTATATATAGTATATATTGAAAAAACATGTAAATTCGAATTTTAATTTCTTTTTTTTTTTTGTATTTTGATCGGTTTTGACCGACCAAAATCGAATTCATGCTAAGTGGGCCGATCCCGATCTATTTTCAGCATATTTACTGTTTGGGTCCGGTCCGGCCCGGTCCATTAAGAATGACTCGGTATCGAACCGGCCCAGGTATCAGTAAAAAGAAGTGGGCCAGTGCCGGTTTGAAGGACCGACCCGATTGACATGCATAGCTAAGATACAAGATTGGAAGGCGTCATTTTCGAGATATTAAGTAATGGTTTAATCAAGGGAGTAATTACACATTGCACTCTTTTTTTTTACCTCAAAATTTTATCCCACTAAATTTTGCTGAAAAGATTTTTAATGAGCCAACAAACAAGACATATTATGAATAATTATGTATTTTAAATTTTTTTTTATACATGGATATTCAAGAGGGAGTATTGAGAATAACATGAATGCCATATCAATGTAATGTGGCATGTGATTAGACCAAATTATTATATGTGAAATTTGAGGAGACCATAATATCACATTATCACTACTATATGTGGAGTGTAACTAGACCAAGTAATGATATGTGGGATTTACAGAGATCGCATTATCATTAATATATCCTTCCAAGTAAAATTTATAAAGGACATTGCCCATATCAATGTAAGAACATATAAAAAGTATTGAAAGAAAAGTTACTATTCTCCCATTCTCTTTTTAGCATTTTAAGTTTAATGTATTATTTTATTTTATAACGTATCAATAATATTTTAAAAAAATTACAACCTAAATTTCTATTATTACATAAAATCTCAATTACCTAAAGTAATTACAAAAATTTTGATTTGACACTTTTTCTCTTCAAACTTCATATATATATCTCACCTATCATTTTTTATGCTTAATGCTCTTTAAAGAGTGCCTAAAGTCAAGGAATCTCAGTCATTCAAATTTTAATTTTTGAATTTACAAAAGAGGCTGCAAAGAACTTCAATCTCTCTGTCACAAAATTCTAGTTCCCAAATTTTTGATCAAAATCCTATGTCGAATTCTTTTTTGATTCACATTTTTCTTTTAAATTCGTCGCCCTTAAAGTCGACAACACGATGCTCGCCATAACTATCGCCGGTGGTGAGACATCTTCTTTCTCATTTTTCTTTCCTCCCTTCCTTTTCAATGCTTTCCTTGATCTCACAATGACTTCGTATTGGTTAGCATCACAAGTTAAACTCAAAGTTCCCTTTGCTCCTTCAATTTCAACTTTTTTCACACCTTCAATATCAAATTGCAGGGTTTTAGTTTCATAAATTACATGTTTACAGTGTTACTTTTTCAGTGTTATGTATATATTTGACCTAGACCCGTCTTTCAAAGGCAAAGGACTTTGTTGCTGAATCTGCATATTTTTGTCAATTTTGATATTCTTATACATGACTATAAAATATCAATTGTTGTTATTTCAATCCTGATACATAGATTAGTTGTGTATAGGGTTGCAGACGTCATTTGAGATTTGTTGTTATTTCACCCCTTATACATAACCATGTGATGTATTTGAATGGATTACTTCTAATCTGATACATATCATAGTTATGTATATTGGTTAGGGATTCTATGTTGTCGTGATGTTTTTTCACTTTTGATACATAAGTATACTATATATATATATATATATATACAGTTATTCTACTCCTGATACATAATTATGTTACTTATAAAAATTGAATTAACTGATGTTATTTCAAATCTGATATATAGCATAGTTATGTATAGTGATGTATATCAGACATATTTATGAACAAGTCAGTTTAATTTGCTCCTTAAATGATTAACTTTGCTTTTAGATTTAATTAATATTAATATGCATTGTAAAATTTTTACAAGAAATGAAATACTGAATCAAAAAAGTTCGACCTCATTTTTTGCATGCATATCAGTAGTTCATGCATCCGTGAATTTGAGACACCGAAATGCTTCAAGAGAATTGCAATGTTCATCTTCTTGATAAAATTTGACGAAAATAGAGTTTCAAAAATTTGAAAAAAAGAGCTTGGAAAAACAGAACTTGAATGATCCGAAGTGAGATTTTTTCATCATGTTAATTGATTAGGTGTTTGAAACTTTTAACATTGAAAAACTGTTACTGGATTTAAGAACTTCATTAATCACACATTAATAGATATGGTGTTTAATGACGTTCTACATTAAAGGATGATCTATGATACACAAACAATGCTTTTAAGCTTTCTTCAAGATTTGGCCCGAACTATTCGACAGATTCCCACACGTTACGCACCCGTTCACCATTTTGTTCTCAACTCTTCTCACCACATAAATACTAATGTATATCAGCGTTCAATTATGTATATGAATAACTAAAATTCAAAAAAGAGAAAATTTATTGAAAAAATCAAAAGAAACGATAATTAAGGAGCAAAAAAGTGAAATTTATAAAAATTGCCCTAAAATTTTGTCCACAATTTGGAGTAAAATTAATATTTCATCTATCTCAGTTTATGTGATATTTTTTTATTTTTAGATATTCAAATTGTATATAATTTAATCGATATTCTAAAATATATCTTTTATTATTAATATGACAAAAACTGCTATTTATACCATTTATTGTATAACTTTCATATATTTAAATTTAAATATAAAAGATTGAACCAATCTGCCCTACTTTAATTTTAAGAATTAGTCAACTTAAATCCACAAAAACAGAAAAAATGCCACAAAAATTTGAGACTAAAGGAGTAATATTAATTTTGCTCAACTTGGACCACCAAAAGAGTATAGCATTAATTTCACTTTCACATTTCCTTTCCATTACTCAAGTTTAAAAAACAAAAAGCCATTATTAAACAAAATAAACAAAAAAGAAAACTTACTTAAATTATTAATAATACGCCCCAAAATACTCACCACCAATCCCCCTCACTCCTCAAATGCAGACACCGGAAAAGCCTTAGAAATTCCAGCAGGGGTAGCAAATGTAATTTTCTGAACTTCAGGGTCTTGAATAGAAATGTCAGAAATTGTAACCCAGATCAAAATCTCCTTACTTTTAACCCCAGTTAATTTCTTCATCCTTCGATTTTCAAGAAAACCAGTTACTTCATCATCGTACCAAACAAGTTTTCCTATTTTCTTGAACCGGTGTTCTTTTGGCTTTTTTTGTTTAAGCCAAACGAACCCGGTTTGTTTATTGTGACCTATTTCGATTAAATCATCTAATGGTAGAAGACCTTTTGGCATGTTGATTTGTTCCAGAAGTTGTAGGGAGTTTTGCTTGCAGATTGTTGGATCGGTGCAAACTTCTGCATTTTCACGGTGGTTTTGAGTTATTTGAGATGACATTTTTTTCTGAAGGGGAAGGGAATTGGATTCGTTTATGTGAGGGGAAGTGAGTTTTTTGTTTTGTGAGAGGATTGTGGAATTGATGCGGTTTTATAGGGGAGAAATTGACGTTACGAATATGGCCTTTTAATCTGCCATAAATTATTGGATGTTGCATTTATTTTTAGGGGTCGTTTGGTTTGAAAATAAGTTATATGTGAATTAGTTATGTTGAGATTAATTATATTGAGATTAATTATTCTGAAATAAGTTATCATGATATCATATTTTAGTGACTGTTTGATTTGTGATCCTAAGAATAATATGTAATGCATTATTTATAAAAATATATTATTTGTTTACAAAGACACCTCTCACTTTAGTTAACTTATTAATTATTTTTATATTTGTATTCCTATGATATTGCAAGAGGTGAAGTTGCAATGCCCTTTCAAGATTTTAATGGCCTTTGAAGCTAGTCCAACTATGTTATCAAAGAATTAGAATATAAAGAAAAGCGGTAACATATTAATTGCTTTGCTAAATTGAAGGAAAAATTGAAATTTGCCTGCTATGTATTCGCATTGAATAAATTGAAGGAAAAACTGAAATTTGCCTGCTATGTACTCGCATTGAATAAATTGAACAATGTCTCATGTAGCTTCTCCCGAAGGAGTTAAAGTTACGAGAGACCATCATTTCAAGATTTTGATGGCCTTTGAAGCTATTCTTCCTGCTCAAGTTGTGCATGGACTCTCTTGGACCATATGTTTATGCAACAGAAATGTTATGAGGTATAATATCCCTGCAACGCATGTATGTTAGAAATTGCCCAGATAGCTACTCTAGAATAACTGAAATTTATCAGCTATGTAATTCTCTCATTGGAACAAATTGAACAATGTCTCGTGCAGCTACTCTTCCTGTCGAACTCTCTAACAGGTGCCCATTATCAGCATCAAGGACCTCCATCTGTGAAAAATCTATGCTGCCGACTCTTACAATAAGGATTGAAAGTGACACGCCAGATGCCCTCATTAGAGCATCTATTGTTTCTTGCATATTGGTAATGACACCATCCGTTATAATGAAGAGGACAAAATACTTGCTCTGGTTGTATTTAAGGGTCTCGACAGTGATTTCTGCAGCTTTGTTAACTACACGCCCAAACAATGTAGGTCCAGAGAGTAAAATTCTACAAAGCATTAGCATAAGCAACCATAATACCTCCCACACCTTCCACCTCGGAGGCACCTAAACTTCCATCTAAGTTAAAACAGTGAGATATTGTTCCATTTAAGTTAAAACAGTGAGATACTGGATGAAAATCAAAGGATTTGGGTGTAGTTTTGTCATTTTATAATTTTATCGAAGGATAAATTAGGGTGGGATAATTTATACCACCAAATGTGTGGAATAACTTATCTCGGTATTATTATTAGTCCCGAGATAAGTTATCTCGAATATTACCAATCAAATGATGCATTAAAAAGTTTATTCCGGGATTATTATTTTATCCTGAGATTATTTTCTCTAAGTACCTCACACCAAACGACCCCTTAGGGATCGTTTGGTTGGAAAACAAGTTATGATGGGATTAGTTATGATGGGATAAGTTATACTGGGATTAGTAATGCTAGGATTATTTTTTATTAAGTGTTTGGTTTGTTGTATTCAAAGTAATATGCATGGTATAATTTCTAAGAATAAATTAAGTGATTACAAAAATACCCTCCATCTTATTTAACTTTTTTTTAATACAATTTCTTTTCAAACTTTAACTATTTATTTTTTAAAATAAAACTTTCATCTTATTTAGCTTTAATTTTTTTGCGTGTGCCTTTCTATGATTATGTCGTATGTTTTTTAAAAAAATCTTACTACATCTTATTAAGTTTGAAATAAAAACTTTTAACTTAAGTTTGTTAAAGTAAAAGAGGATTTATTGTTTATTTCATTTCATTTAAACACATATCACTCATATAATATATTAAAATTTATTTTAATTGATATATATCATAATAATCAATTTTCAAGTGATTAAAAAACTATTTAATTTAAAATATGTAATTCAACCATGGTATTGATATTTTTATTATTTTTTAGAGAATAATTATTCAAATAATAACGTATAATATATTTATAAATAAAAAATATATATATGGGTGAATTAAACGAAATACTTTATGTAAGGCGGGTCAATGAAAGCGGATAATTGAAGATAATGATGGAATAAGAATTTTGAATTTTAGATTTGAATTTTTGATAAATTATTATATATTACTAATAAGTTTTTAATGTAAATATAAAATTTATGTCAAAATTATTAAGTATTTAACTTTTATTAAAATTCATAATTAAAATACTAGTATATATATATATATAAATATGTGAAATGAAATCATAGATTTTGAGGGTATTTTAGTCATTGTATAATTTTATACCAAAGAAAAATAGTCTTGGGATTGTTATCCCACCAATTGGATGGATAACTTATCCCAGGACTAATAATTAATTTCAGAATAAGTTATCCCAAATATTTACAACCAAACATGTGATAAAAAGTTTTATCCCGAGATTATTATTTTATCCCGAGATTATTGAATTTAATACCGCAAACCAAACGACTTAGTATTTTAGACATCGGCAAAACACCTCGAGCATAGGTGTAGGTGTGAGGCTTAAGTCCCTTGAGGTTTGTGTCTGATGGTACGTCCTAAGCACGCCCAACCTTTTTGGGCTCGCATGATAAATCTTAGATAAATTATGTATCAAATTTCTTAATTGACATTGTTAATCCTTTAATTCTCTAATAAATAAATGATGCTTAATAGTTTTTTTTTCATCTATAAAAATAAGAAGATTGAGAATAATTCAAATTACAAGTCATTATATTACATTTTTACTATTTGAAAGCACTGTGAAGGTGAATTATCATTTAACATTTCTTATACAGATAGATCTCTCTATAACGTCACCTAATTATAACGACATTTCAATATAGCGGTCTATTTTTTCTGAAATTGATTTTTCATGTTATATTTTAAATTTTCCGTAACGACATTCTATAATGGCAATGACATAAATTATACTAGTACAATCTTTATGAAATTGCCTCTTTATAATGACATACTCAAATATTATTGTAATAATATTTTATAAGAAAATATATTATATACTAAATAAAACATCAAAATATTTATTATAATCATCAATGTTATACACACAATAAATTTTATGTATGAATATCTAATTTAAAGAAAAAAAATTATATTTAAATGGTGCACATCGGTTATTTCACACTTCATGAAGAAAAGGTCATTAATTTTTGTCCTTTTTATATTCATGCTCTTTTTAATTTTACATACTTTTATTTATAAAAGCTAAATGAGAGTTAAATGACAGTATACGTAGTATATAACAATACCTTTCTATAGCAGTCATGAAATTAACGGATAAAATACAATCACTATAAAGAGGTCCGACTGTACTTTATTATCCAAATTTTACATCTTCACATATCATTGGTCTTCATATTATTTTCATACGTCTCAAAATTATCATATTATATTATTTTTCATATGTCTCAAAATAATCACACATCTCAAAATTATCATATTTTATCATTTTTCATATGTCTCAAATAATCGCTTATTTGAAAGTAAATTATTGTATTTTATTGTCTCAAAATTACCATGAAGGTACTAATAAAGTTTATTAATTATTTTTAGGGGGATGTAAATTGTATATGACGATAGTAATTAGCTTTACAAAAATGTGATTCTTTTATTAATTAAAACTTAAGATGTTAGAGTTGATTTGCATCTCATTGTAGCTATTATAGATTTTCTTTATTTATACTTGCAATTTAAAATTTTTATTTTTTATGAGTTTGGTTAATTATGCTTTTAGTTGTTTTAACTATTAATATATTGTTTATAATTTTTGCTTTATAGCACTATTTCCTATATTATAAGTTAAAATTTTATAAATTCATGGGACTTACGCTCCGTTCCGCACTAAGTAAAATGTTAGTTTCACATCCACACCTTTAAAACACTATTTATTATTCGTCTTTTTTTAATTTATGTGACATATTTATATTTTTACTTTGTTTTGAAAAAGTTATTTTTCCGTAAGTAAAAATCATTTACTTTACTTATTTATTATACAAAAATAGTTCATTTTTATTTATTCAATATATTAAAAATAGTCTGTCAATTTTACTTGCCCATTTGAAAAATCATGAAACTATTTTTCACTTTATGTCTATTTAACATGTGTCATTAAATACTATATTTTCTAATTCATATTAAGTGAATTGTTGGAGTATGCCACATTTTTTGAGAAAATATTTAAGGATATAAATTAAAGGTTGCTTTTTCCTATTTATTTTTTGATTATTCTCAAATAATTCTCCTAGAAAATATAAAGTAACTAAGAAGCTCATTAAAAGAACGGATAAATATGAAAAAAAAAAAGTTTCTGTAATTATTTTTAACTTTGAAAAATTCACTTATTTTGAGTTATGAAAATGTCCCACCAATTCACTTAATATGGACTAGAGGGAGTATTTAATTTTCCAGCATTTCGATGTTGTATAGTTAATAAAGGATAATATAGTAAAATTATTTTTTAATTTACTACTCCCTCCATTTCTTTATAAGTGCTAAATATGATTTTTTCTTTGATTTCTAATCCGATCTCAATTTGGTTTTTGAAGGGTTTCAAATTTAGGCGATTAACGTATGGGTAACATGATTCTTTATTAAATTTTTGTTATTCTTTATTAAATTTTTGTTTTCTCCTTTTATTTTTGGAATAAATTTTGAAATGATTTTTGAACTTGAAATCAAAGTATGCTAATATGGGTATCAATAGACTCCCAATTACGTGTAGATATCATTTTTGATAGATTGAGCATATTTTGAAGCCGCTCGAAAGGGGAAGGCTTCTTGTTGAGGAGTTCAAGCTCGTGTTTCGACTTTCGAGGTAGATATAGGCTTAACTTTCTTTAGACATGATTGAGTAGATAACCATTTATGTAAAGTATGCTATGGGAACTTTATTGTTATTTTCATCTTTTGAAATCATTATTACTATTGCGTTGACCCTGAGGGGGCCTGTATGAACCATTATTATTAATAGGAGACATTATTATTATTGAGATGCCCATGCCAAGGTTGATAATGATTTTGTTCTAGCATTGTTTGTTCTTTATTATTATTATGATGCCCATACGAGAACTTGTAGTGATATTACTGATGTTTTACATGATTCTTTACTACTGTGTTGCCATGAGAGGACTTATATCATGACTTATTTAGATTTGAGTGATTTGAGTTTATTTATGTCATTGTAGAGCTGATTATTGTATGTTGTTGGTATTGTCATGATCATCATACTCATTCATCATTCATTTTCATGAAACTGGTATTATTATGTAACTTGAATTCTTTGTGAAAGAAAACATACCATTTTATAAAATGTATTAGTCAAGAAAAGTATTGGGAAGGTTGATTGGTGAGATCATGATTAGTATATGGGTTATGAACTCCTTATGGGTCCTCTCCTAGAAGTCTAGGCTCGAAAGGTGTATACAAGGTGAATATTTGAGCATTCCATACATACCATATCATTGTGTTGTACTACTTTTCATCTCTTCTATGTGAAGGATACTGTGAATTGAACTTTTTTATATCTCTTATATGTTAACGACACTATGAATTAGACTTCCTTGTATGTCTTCTATATGAACGATACTGTGAATTAGACTTCATTATATGTTATGTTGATATATCTTATACTATTATTGAGATTGTATGTGATTCATGCAGCTTTGGAATTTTGAAGTCAGGTTGTGCTTTCCTTTCGTAGAATGTCTTTCTGAATTCCTCTAGTTTCTCTTATGTCTTTACTTTATTTAGAGATAGATACTATGTATTCGTACTTATGTCAGTTTTGAGTTGCTCTTACTCATGACACTAGATTTTGGAGATTGGAGATATATTATTTTGATGTTTCTATGTTGCTATCCTATTTAGCTTGATTATATTCTAAACTCTCATGTTTTGCTTATTATTTACCTTATTTCATTATCTATACTTTTTTGGTATTGGGCTTTCCTATAAAGGTTGGTTTCGGAGTAGGTGACATATCACCTTGACTTTTTAAGTCATGAAAAAAGAAGCGTAAGGGTGATAAGGCGAAAGACAGGGGTAAGGGTGGACGTATTTTGGTTTAAATCGAAAAAACTGAAAAACCAAATTGAAATTTAATTTTGATTTCGGTTTTTCGGATCGGATTCGATTTGTAATTTTAAAATTTCGATTTTTCGGTTTGGTTTTCATTTTAAAAAAAAATTTGGTCAAATCGAAAAACCAAAATTTTATAAATAAATGAATAATATATATATTTTATTATATATATATATATATATATATATTATATAATATATATAATATTTAGTAATTCACATTCACAATTAACATTTAACAGCAAATTCGCATACGCTGTAGGCTGTTTATGGATTGTTTTAGTGACTCAAATATTTTATGAACTATTTTGGTGACTTTGGACTATTTTATGGACTATTTATGAGTTATGTAGACTATTTATATAAGGTTGTATTATATGTAATGATTAATGACGTTATGTATTATGTTAAGCTTATGATTATTTCATTTCGTTTCATCCATGTTGAGTTATTTATAGTTATTAATATTTGGGAATGAAAAACAGGTTTGAAAAAATAATTTTTCTAAAAAAAATTCATCAATTTTAAATGCTCAGTTATGAAAAAGAGAGGCAAACTACTTTAATATTTTAAATCGAAATAAAAATTCGAAATAATCGAACCTAATTTGTAAAAAACGAACCAAACCGAATTTATTTCGGTTTGGTTACGGATGTTATTTTTGTCAATCCGAAAATTAATAAACCAAACTGATATTAAATATTCAGACCGAATCGGCCGAACGCCAACCCTTAGACAGGGGTAGGCCGTCTAGCTAGTTGATCTCGAAACAAAATAAAAATAAAAAGGTTAACTTACATAAATCTCATCATTATAGGAGCTAATTACTCCCTCTCCCATAACTTTACAGTATTACATAACAAGTGTCAGATACATTACCTTGTAATACACAACCAACTAAATCATGTTCTTAAAAATATTTCATGTACCTATACATAATCTCGTATAACTATGTATCTGAGTTTTATAATTTCATGTATCTATCCATTTATGTTTTATAATGTTTTATAATTCTTCTTAGTTGTTCCATACATGTATCTTACATATTTCTGGTAAGTTGTCATGATCCAATTTCTCAAGTCATGATGACACCTACTATAACCCACCAGTAGGTAAACTAACCATAGTTTGAAACAGCTTGTAATGGACTATATATCAAGAGAAATGAAAGAAATAATAGAACGAATTTAAATAAAAGACTAATATAGGATACAACCCCAAGACCTGATGAAGTTATTATTGGAGCTTCAAATACAACAAGAGTACAGAATGAAATACAAAGTGAATATACATATACAAACCATCTTCGAATACAAAATAGAGATAAGTCTAATCAATACAAGGGAAAGCAAAAATACTCCGAATGTCAGGAGCTCACCCAAATCTCTGATTCAAAGCTTCTTTGCACGATGCATATGTCACCGATGAAAACTAGTATTAAGATCTGCAAGTTCCAGAATTGTAGTATGAGAACTAAACACGTGGTACTCAGTAGACATCAATTGACTACGCTCCAAAGATAATGCAAACATAAATAAAGTGTATAACAAAAATATAAACTACATGCAACTATCCAAGAAACTAAACATACATGCTAATTGAGCAATAAGAGTAAACTATCCTATTTTAATAGTATTCAGGAACTAAAGTAGAATACCATATATCACTAGCCAATATACAAATGAAGAGTGAAGGAAGGATATATAGTAGTAATACTAGGCCAAAGGACACATATACGATATGAATAAATAAGGAAAGAAAGGGATATTCGATAATATCACACACACACACATATATATACACACACACCCCTAGGTAGGACTACTCTCAGAGATAATTACCTAAGGAAAACAATCTAATCTCTCGAGGATCATAGCCAAGAAGGAAAGATAATACTAGTATAATCAGGGTCTCTAACCAAAGGATGACTAAACAAGAGATAATCTAACAAAAACATATCTTACTATGAGAAAGAAAAGGAACTAGAAATGTATCGACAATCTCAGATATCAGTCTATAAACATCCTACCACGAACTAACCATAATAACTAAAAATAAAATAAACGGCTAGTACAAACAAATAATAACCTAACCAAGGCTCCATAAGTTTAGAAGGTCCAATTAAGCACTCAGAAAACAACATTCATAGCTTATACCTCTACAACCCACCACAAGGCCAATAGATATATGCACCAAATAATTATATTGGTGATAGGAAATGGATATAAATGAATGGATGCAACATAAACTAATAGTAAATCATGTCCACGAACGCTCCGATACTATAAGAACCAGACTCGGACTAGTTCCTTAACATAATAAGTACTTCATCAATGTCAGACTTTAATAAAAAATAGAATCATAGATGTCAGACTCAAATAAAAACTAGTATCATAAGTGTCGAACTCTAATCGAAAATAGTATCATAAATACCAGTCTTGAATTGAAAATAGTATCACAAATGCTAAACTTGAACAAAAAATAGTATCATAAATGTCGGACTCGAACTAAAAATAGTATCATAAGTTCCATAACTGAATAAAAATTGCCTGAGATCAACCTCGAGACTAAATCAGCATAATAACATAGAAAAGGTAAGAATCTCTTGTTTGAAGTAAATAGTAGTGGTAAAAGAGTGGATAAACCACAAATCAAAATCAATATCGATCTAATTTCCAAAGCATTATCTTTAATTTCAAAAGATCATGAATCATAGATAAGGTGGAACGATTCCTATAATAAAAGAATCTATTTAAAACTGAAAAGTGACAGTAAATCTATCTTTAGAAAACAATAGCAAAATCATGATTTTGGTTGAAATCATACCACTAAGTTAGCATGAATGCGCCTAAAAGTATGCATGCCATCATCGATATCCAAACAATACAATAATAAGTGCCAAAGCATCCATAAACAGGAATCACACTCTTTCTAAGGATAGAATACTCACCCGGAGTCCATCTGGTATCGTAACCATGGCCTCGATCCCAACAATATATAACTTAGCATAATAATAGCACTATAATTTGGGAAGCTACGATCCAAGTTACTAAATCAAACAGTGAATCTCATACAAAAGGGTCCTTATTATCATTCTATGGTTAACATGCTTATAATCAAGGGTAACGGGATCTAAGGCCATAACAAGTATTTCAACCTAAGGATCGGGACATCTTTCTAGTCGCGAATTTCCTAAATAGGATAAGTCATGATATACTAGGATATGATAAACATATCCTATAATCTCTACCTAGAATGCAATTCATATTTATAATAATCTCATAGAGAAAAGTAGACCGAAGCCTACCTTATTACTGAACCGCTAGTCTAAAACCATCAATAAATCACTTGCCTTTGCTAGACGATCTCGAAAATGATGCCACACTATCAAAATAGTCATCTACACATTAATAGGAGCAAAATAGTACCCATATTGTTATATAAAACTCCAAGCTCAAAATTGGTTCAATAATGGCCTTGTAGGGTTTGCTAAAAAAATTACAAAATTGAATCCATTAAGAGTTATATCAAAGGACACATAATGCATGCTCAAAATTTGAGCACATACGGAGCTCGAATCGAGGCCTAAATCAGCCCACAAGTTACAAAATTCAAAAACTAATTTCTAGGAATTTACAAGTAACAGAGTGGAATTTGATGGGGAAAAGCAATGAAAATGATCAAGAGGTGTTGAATTACCTTACCTTAACCTCAATGGATGATTTCCCGTAATTTCTCATGCTCCAAACTCCAACAATGGCGAAAAAAGGGTTTTAACTCACAATTGTAGTCAGAAATTATGAAAAACAAAATGGGTATTCTTGGAAAATGAGAAATATGAATTATAACCACATATACAATGATTATAAGAGAAAAACACATTGAGAATCATAAAAGATGGAGCTTATAGCTCTCAAAATGTCAAAAATATAAAATGAATTTGGGTTGAGTTTTATACTCAACGATGGTTGCTTAAGTGACACTTTAATACCTTAAGAAACCTGGTCAAAGCGTGAAAATACCACTTAAATGACCAAATAGTTGATTAAGTGGACCAATCGAATGGTCAATAGTCGCTTAAACGGCCATACCAGGACCAACATCTTTCAAAATATGTTTTTTGACCCTCAGAACTCATTAGGAACCCTATGAATATGAATCAATAGTGCAAATTGTTCATAAAACACATTCTGGATCTAATAAAATTATCAGATTTATGAAAAAAATGATGTTTATGACAAATTAACCGTTGGGGACCCTTTTTAGGCAATTTTAACTAATTTTGGTCTAAATATTCGAAATAAAATAAAGGCTTGGGACACAAACTAACTATGATACTAACCCAAAATTGACATTATGAAATCAACAATGCCATCAAAATTTCCATCCACGGTCATTTCAATCAAATTTGAGTCCTACACCCAAAGGGTCATTTTAATCAAAATCTACCCAATAGCCTTAAATGAGTTCAAAAGCCTCGAGACCTAAACTAAGGGTTACCCTAGCCTAAAATCAATATTCCTAAGCTAACGATACTATCGGGAATTCTCATCAAAGGTCGTTTACCTAAAGTTTTAGTCTGAGACCAATTCCTTAATAATGATAGCTCCAAAACAAGGAATTGAGCCCAAATCCCAAACGAACTGCCCGATAACCAAATCAACAATTCTGAAAAGTCATAAATCACCTATAGCCAATGTGGGAAGTCTTAAAACTCCCAAAATATGCAAAAAAGAAAAGATGACCTAAAGGGTCATTAAATTATCCAGTACTAAAAGCACTTTCGTCCGTGATAGTCAATGGATAGAAAGAGCTTGAAAGAATAAAGTACTGGCCCGCATACCCCGAGAATGTCTCCCTAGATAACCTCTAAGTAGAAATAATGCTCCCAAGGGATTTTACTATAGGCATCCCTTTTTAAACAACTTCCTTACTTCACTTTCCAAATATCCACAACTCAACCTCAACAACCAACTGGCCTTCTACTAAATAAAAAATGACTGATGCACGCATATCCAAACCATAACATGTTGTCACACCAAAACAAGCACAACTAAGATAAAGGCCAGCCAAGGCATGAGCCATACCACCACCTCCATATTCTAAATCTAACATTCCTTTACCTCTCAAAATTTGATGTCTACTCCAAAGCATATATAATATCATTAGAGTCCTATTCGTGCAATCACATCATACTAACTTTAAAAGATTGAAGCTGATCTACTAATAATCCATATCAGCAAACATAAGAATAAGTCCATAAATGATCCCTGGATACACAATTGGAGATAATCATATCCTATGGTCTTCTTCCAAAGCTACGACTGGTCCGAATGACCCTAGAAATCGATAACTAGGAGTCCAAAGTACAAACTCTTGAAATCAAATGATCCATTCTAGAATGCCCCACTGACTATGGCCGAGATCATACTAAGCATAACTTAAGCACACTTCTTTTGTGGAGAAGACAATCTAAAATTTTAATAAAAACTGAGAATCAAGGTCAAGAACAGTAAAAGCCAATACCGTGTGCCAACGGACTACCGTTCGAGTATCTATCAAACATACCCTATTTGGAATAAAGAAAACTAAGTTGATAGTCAAAGATTAGGCCTTGTCATCCTATAAGCGAATGCTCAACTAACATAAATTTGGAAATAAAAGTTGCACCCAAGCAACATAATCTATAGCTATAATCTTAGCACTAAAGCAAAACTACTCAAACCCAACTATCCAAACTAACCCTGTTGATGAGTAAGCATCCACAAATCAAAATCTATCATAACCTTCAAGTAGTCATTCCAAATTGTCAAAAATCCAAACCCGAGCCAACAAATTTAAACTAAGGCCAAAAGCCTAAATCAACCTTACTCTTAGAAATTTGACATATCCCTAATAATTCTCGCAAATGCTGAAACTGAAATATAACTAAAGAACAAAACCACAACTGGGGAAAATAACAGCAAGAAGACACAAGACATCAATTTCACATCTACTGAATGACATAGGTATCAAGGCATAGCCAAGAACTCACCAAGGTTGCAAAAAGTGCTAGTGATACCCAAAGGTCAAGCAACTCAAAAAAGTATGATCATAGCTAATATCTGGTCAAACCAGTACTCAATATCAAAAGACACCCACCTGGTCGTCGAAATTGATACCCAAGCATATATCACCAAGCAAAAGTATCCCATGAAGTTATATCGAGATGAACCAATTACTAAACTTAGGAGTTTCTAAATTCACCCTCTAAAACAAACCTCAACTCAATTGAATCATAAACCACATTATCAGAAGGAAAAAGTACCCAACACAACACCGATACAAGGATTAAGACCACTACGACGGAATGAATCTACTAAATAAGATAGATAAACCTCGAACTGATCAATTTCTAGAATAAATCATAGAAGTGAGTTGCCAATGCTAGAATAAAAATATAGAAGGCCAAAACTACCTTCACTTTCACAACCCACTCGGCAATTGACCTTGCCTCGCTAACAGGATGGAAGACCAACCAACCAAGGCTCTAAAACAAATGGATAAGAATTGCAAGAAGGGAAACACTAACTAGATAACACTAGTCTAGCTGTCTATCATGGAAGAATCATTCAAGGTCAAAACAATAACTTTAACAGCAACAATATAAAGTGCAAGTGGCATAAAAAAATAAAAAACACAATCAATACCACTCTAAGGTCACAACAAGGCCATGATGCTAATAAAAATAGACTTTAACCCAAATATACATCCCCAAAAGAATACGACACTGATCCACTCAATCCCCTACTAAAAGAAATTATCTACAGAGATAGTCACCTATGCATGAATCTGCACAAGTCATACAACAACCAATATAGTAACATCAAGGCATGAACCGCCGATGGGTATAGAATCCCTAACACAATTTAGATAATAACTAAAAGATAGAAAGTCAAATTAAACCTATATAGATAGAGTCCAAAGTCATAGTCCTGACGTGCCTAAAACGATATGAATCTGAGCATGTATAGAATCAAACTAGCGGCTAAATGACCAACCAAGGCACTAAGTGCACTACTTCTAACTGAAGGTGTCACAACCTTGTGAGGCTGATCTATCTATTTTTATTGACTACTGGTCCCTCACCGGGGATACTCTCTGGACTAGTGACCAATCTCGCCATAGTCAAAATAGGCTCCGAGAATACTCTGAGGTACTATACCTACTGATATAGAATAACTGCCATGACCTAAATATTCATACTTAATACTCCATAAGGTTTGATGATAACTCTGCCCATTGTGACCATTACGACTGATCTAATAGCTATACTCTGAGATACTACATATATAGAATTGATAGGCTGCAAGTGATGTTAATCCATGATGAGAGGATCCCTACTCCTAAACAGAATGCCAATAACACTTTACTAATGACATGGAGTCTTACTTCCATCTCTATATGTCTCAATACGTGCTCTTTCTATAGTTCTCACATGATAAATAGATTAAGATAAAGAAGACCCAGCTATTAAAAAATGCTCCGACACTAAGCAGAGTGGTAAGACTAACCCTTTGATAAATCCAAGCACCATCTCATGCTCTGAAATAGCTAAGGAACCCTTCCAAACACCAATAATCCCAACTCTGGTCTAAGAACCCCTTAATGTACCGAACACCACATCTGATTGTGAAGTACCCACGTAAAGAATCAAAATTCCCAACACTGAATCCTAAGAGTTGAGGTGGTAAAAAATTCTATCAGAGCCTGAGCTGGCTCTAAATCCTCTGACTAACGTTAAAGATCTTTGATATTAATCTTTGACCCTCTAGCCCAATATTGTGCTAAGACTCTGGTAGCATATGCCAAAGTCCCATTCGCAACTATCTATAACCTCGTGTTATCTATTTGGGGCATAATGGAGTTAAAGAAGTATAATAGGTTCATAAAAATGCAAACACATGGCAAGGAGTCAAGAACAATTTCCTAATAATGTCCTATAGCCTGCTAAAATATGATTCAAATATCTTCGTACTTATTTGTAGGACTTTACTAGACACGTAGCTCTTGTACCAACACACCTATAAGCCTAAACTCAGATACCAATTTGTCACAATCCAATTTCTCAGGTCACGATGACACCTACTATAGCCCATCAGAAGGTAAGCAAACCCATAGTCCAGAATAGCTAGTAATGGAGAATCAAAAGAAATAATAGAATAAATTTAAAGAAAAGACTAATATAGGATACAACCTTGAGATCTGGTGAAGTTAGTAAGAGATTCTAATACAGCAGGACTACAAAATGAAATATAGAGTAAATATAAATGTGCAAACCATCTCCAAATACAAAACAAATATAATGCTAATCAATAAGGGGGAGAACGAGAATACTCCGAAAGTCAGGAGCTCACCTAAAATTTTTGATCTAAAGCTGCTCTGCATGATGCATATGTCAATGGCGAGAACTGATAATATAATCTGCAGGATGCAGAAGTATAGTATGAGTACCAAACACGTGGTACTTAGTAGGCATCGACCAATTGAGCTCCAACAATAATACAGGAATAAATAATATGTAAAGTAGGTATATAAACTACATGCAACTATCCAGGAAACTAAACATAATCATGCTAATGGAACAGTAAGAGTAAACTATCCCATTCTAACAATATTTAGGAACTAAAGTACAATGTTGTATATCACTAGCCAATATATAAATGAAGAGTGAAGGAAGAATAAGTATTAGTAATACAATGCTAAGGATACTTGTACACTATGAATAAATAAGGAAAGAGAGGGAAATACGATAATATCATGTATATATATACCTGTGTAGGACTAACTCAAAGATAATAATCTGAGGTAACCAATCTAACCTTCTGAGGATCATAGCCAAGAAGGAAAGTTAATACTAGCATGATCAGGGTCTCTAACTAAAGGATTACTAAACAAGAGATAATCTAACAATAACATATCTTACTATGAGAAAGAAAAGAAATTAGAAACGTACCAACGATCTCAGGTACCATCCCATAATTATCTCGTCACAAACTAACCATAATAACCAAAAATAAAGTAATCATCAAGTCTAATCAAATAATAACCTAACTGAGCCTCTATAATCTGAGAAGGTCCAATCAAACACTCAACCGACAATAATCATAGTTTAGATCTATATAACCCACCATAAGGCTAATAGATATATGCACCAAACAATTATACTGGTGATAGGCAATACATATAAATGAATTATGCACCATAAATCAATAGTAAATCATGTCCATGAATCCTCCCATACCATAATCACCGGACTTGAATCATTTTCTTAATATAATAAGTACTCCATCAATGCATACTTGAACTGAAAATAGTGTCATAGATGTCAGACTCAAACCACAAAAAAGTATCATAAATGTCAAATTAAAAATAGTATCATAAATGCCAAACTTGAACAAAAAATAGTATGATAAATGCCGAACTTGAATTAGAAATAGTATCATAAGTGCCGAACTCAAATTGAAAATAGTATCATAAGTTCCATAACTGAATAACCATTGCTCGAGAACAACTATGAGACTAAATTAGTATAATAGCATTAAAAGGGTCAAAATCTCTCTCGATCAAAATAAAAAGTAGTGGTAAAGGAGTGGATAAACCATAGATTGAAATCAATCTCGATTTAATTTCCCAAATATTATCTTTAGTTCCAAAAGCACATAAATCATAAATAAGGTGGTATGATTTTTGTATAAAAGAATTCATTTTAAAATTAGAAAATGAGAATAAATCTCTTTTTTCGAAAACAATAGTAAAATCATTGTTTTGTTGGAATCATACCACTAAGTGAGCATGAATGCACCTAAAAGTATGCATGCCATCACCAGTATTCAAATAATACATAAATAAGCGTCAAAGCATCCATAAACTAGAATCACGCCCTTTCATAGGGTAGAATACTTACCTGGAGTCCAACTGGTATCGTAACCACTGCCTCGGTCCCAACAATATATAACAAGCATAATGATAGCACTATAATTTAGGAAACTACGAAATAAGTCACTAAGTCATATAGCGAATCTTGTAAAAAAAAGGTCCTTATTATCATTCTATAGTTAACATTCTTATAATCGAGGGTAATGGAATTCTAAGTCCATAAAAAGTATTTTATCCTAAGGGTCGGGTCACCTTTCTATTCCCAAATTTCCTAGATAGGCTAAGTCATGATGTATTATTCATAAACATATCCTATATTTCTTACCTAGAATGCAATCCATACTATACATAATCTCATAGAGAGTAGACTGACGCCTACCTTGATGCCGAATCGCAAGTCTTGAACCATCCACAAATTATTTTTTTTGCTCTACAATCCCAAAAATAGCATTGTGTTATCAAAATAATCATCTATGCATTTAAAAATGAAACGATACCCATATTTTTACATAAAACTCCAGATCCAAAATCAGTCCAATAATAGGCTTATAGGGCCCACTAACAAAATTTCAAAATTAAATTTGTCAAGAATTTTCTCAAAGGACAAGAAATGCATACTCAAAATTTGAGCAACAATGGAGCTCGACTCGAGGCCCAAATCAACCCACAAGTTAAGAAATTCAACAGTTAATTTCCAAGAATTTACAAGTAAAAGAGTGGAATTCAACGGGAAAAATTGATGAAAAATGATCAAAAGGTGTTGAATTACCTTGCCTTAGACTCAATGGATAATTTTTCATGCTACAAGCTGCAACAATGGCGAAAAAAGAATTTTGACTCACAATTTAGTCAGAATTATGACAAACAAAATGAGTATTCTTGAAAAATGAGAAATATGAAGTTATAATCACATAGACAATGATTATATGAGAAAAACTTATCGTGAATCATAAAAAATGGAACTTCTTAATTCTCAATATGTCAAAAATACAAAATGAGCTCGGTTTGGGTCTTATACTCAAGGATGGTCACTTAAGAGACACTTTGATCGCTTAGACAACCTGATAAAAGGGTTAAAATACTGCTTAAGGGGACAAATGGCCTCTTAAGAAAGTGAAACGGTCGATGGTCGTTTAAGCAGCCACACCAGCACCAACAACTTTCAAAACTTGTTATTGACCTTCGAAACTTATTTAGAACCCTATGAACATGAACCAATAGTGAAAATTGATCATAAAACACATTTTGGATCCAATAAATTATTAGATTTATTAAAAAATGTCATTGACAATAAATTAACCCCCGGAATTCCTTTTAGGTAATTTTAACTAGTTTTCTTCTAAACACTCAAAATGAAATATAAAGGCTCAGAACACAAAGTAACTATTCTAATAATCCAAAATTGACATTTTGGAATCAACAGTGCCATAAAATTTCCATGTGAGTCCGTTTCAATTAAATGTGGCTACCACGTCCAAAGGGCTTTTTAAGCAAAATCCACCTAATAGCCCAAAATAAGTCTGAAAGCCTTGAGACCCAAACCAAGGATTCTCCTAGACTAAAATAAATATTACATAGCTAATGTCACTTTCGTAATACTCATCCAAGGCTGTTTACTCAGAGTTTTTATTCGTGACCAATTCCTTAACGGTAATAGCTCCAAAATAGGGAAATGAGTCTAAAACCCACACGAACTGTCCGATAGCCGAACCGATAATTTTGGTAAGTCATAAATGACCTATAGCTGCCGTGGAAAGGTTTGAAATGCCAAAAATGGGTGCAAGTTAAGTAAATGACTGGAGAGTCATTACATAAGTATAATCACAATTTTTTTTAATAAACTACATTTCAGATACTTTTGATACATTATGATTTTGATACATTTAGTTGATCCACACATAAATCCCCTATATTTATAGTAAATATATCCATAAAAGTTTTTGATACTTTTGATACATTATGATTTTGTTACATTTTTCCGTTTAGATCCAGATGTTTCTAGTTAGAATAAAGGGAACAAACAACAAAAATTTAAATAGAGAGAATGAATGTTTCAATCAGATTTAGTCAGATATCCATCAGTATCATAGAAATTCTCCAACATTCGCATGATAAGATGAACATATGAGAGGTTTAATTTTGGTCCTAGTTTATTAATGTTTTTTGTTATTGGAGATGATCAAAGATTAGGAGACATTGAGATGGAGAGAGAAGATGAGAGTACAGTAAAGAAAAGGGAGAAGAGGGATAGGGTGGTGGGTTTGATGGTGACTGTATAGTGAGATTCATGGAGATAGAGGATTTTTGTCACCATCAATGATGCTTATTCGATGAGAGAAAATGAGAAAAAAGGAGAGGTTGAGAGATAGGTTGAGATGTGGTGGAAAGTGGTAGAAATTTGGAAGATCTTAGAATAATAGAAAGTGAGATATGAGGAGATAAAAATAAAAATATGATGAATGAAGAACAATGGAGAGAAAAATAGTAAAATATGAGATGACAAATAATTAAATAAAAAATATATGTACATAAATACCGATAAAATATCAATATCAAACATAAAAGAAAGAAGAGAGCTTTAGGGAATTTTAGTAGTACTTTTGTTTTACTACTTCATATATTAATAAAAATGTACAAAAAGATGACTATTTATAGACCACCAATCTTACTCCCTAAGGCTGCCAATCTTGACATCAAGTTGGCAACTTGTCCAACTTTCTTAGGTATTCAAATTCTAATTGAACAAGTAACTTCAAGTTGGTAATTTGGCCAACTACCTTAGGTATTCAAATTTAGATTGAACAAGTATCTCTTGGTGTTCAAATTCAATTTAACTACTAACTATTATCTCTAATTAATGGTATTTCATACATACATATGTCATATGACATCCATATTATATAACACTCCCCCTTGGATGTCCATTAGATAGATAGTGTGCCTCACTAAAACATTACTGGGAAAAATTAATGGGAATAAGTCCAGTGAAGAAAAAAGGGAACATACATCTTGTAATACGCATTTAGTGTTGCCTCATTAAAAACCTTACTGGGAAAACCCTATTGGGACGAAACCTTGGTTAAAAAAAAGAGTATAACACGTATTTTATTCCCCTTGATAGAAACTTGAATTTAATGACTTGAATCTCCATATTTTAATCTTGTGCACCATCTTTTTGAAAGTTGCAGTTGATAGATATTTGGTGAATAAATCAACAATATTGTCACTTGAACAAATCTGTCGCATGTTGATATCACCATTCTTTTAGAGCTCATATATGTAAAAAACATTCTGGCAAAATGTTCTTCGTGCTATCTCTTTTTATGAATTCTCCCTTTAATTACTCTATGTATGCTGCATTTTCTTCATATAAAATCGCACACTTTATCACATTCTAGACCACATTTTTCTCAGATGAGATATATCATGGCTCTCAACCATACACATTCTCAAATTTTTTATGAAAAGAAATTATCTCAGTATGATTTAAAGAAGTGATAGTTTTTGTATAGTTCACTAGACGCCATGATGTTGTTGTATCTCCATATATAATAAATAGTCCATCTTAGATTGAATTTTATGTGGATCAGATAAATACCTTTTCGATGTATGTTCATTGATGGAAAAATATTTCATTTGTCAAACACTCTGAGTATCCATCTATTAATATGCATTGTTAGCTGCCTTCTTAAAAACCTTGTCAGGAAAACCTGTGGGGATAAAACCTCGGCTAAGAAAAAAAGAGTGCAACGCGTATTATACTCGCATCAATTAAAACATCACTTTACTCTTATAAATGATGCTCCGCAATTCATAAGAGCACCAACTATACTAAAATATGATACTTACTAATCATTTTCATGAGATTTAAATTGATTTATTTTCAAGTTAAGTGATCTTTATAATGTTTTTTTGTTGGAAAGATAAAGCATTAATAACTAATAAATAGATTCATTGTTCATAGGAGATAAATTTTTCCCATAAAGGTCAGCATTACATGCCAAAATTTTCCTAAAAAAGGTAGTTCCTGCTCTATCTACTTTGAAGGATTCTACTGCACGTAATGGTGAAACTGCAAAAATTTAAAGGCTTGTTGTTTGTGTGTTTTCCATGCCTTTCTACGCCAGGCAATCTGCAACCCTATTTTGTTCCCTCCATGCATGCTTGAGAAGAGGTGCATTCACTGAGCTATCAACCACCTGCATTCCACAATGATGTTACTATAAATGTTAGTATCATTATTGAACATTTTAATGACCTCTAGGGCACCTATTTCAATTAGCAACGACTAAAAATGATTCTCCTTAGCGAGTGATGGCTAGAAACTCAGCCTGAGCCGGGGAAACATTGGTGATGGTTTTGGAATATCCCATAACCCACTCTCCCCGATGATTATAAAAGACCCTAACTAGTCCCCCAGTATTATTATGGGTCTTACAAGCTCCATCAGAGTTAAGTTTAGAGGTTCCATAATGAGAGGTTCCTATTTTAAGTGTACTAGAGAACTGGTTATAGAGGCATGCTCGTGTTTGTTGGTCATGAAGGAAAACTCCATAGCCAACTGGATAGCTTGGTGGGCGTCACCAGGTTATCTCTTTTGGTTAAAGAGATTATCATTCCCGTTTAGCCAAATGCACCAAATTGCAAAGGGAATGACTTTATCCTAAGTTAGCCACTGGTTATAGGGCAGGTTTTTAATTCTTGCCCAGGTAGTATGATAGTTGTTCAAGGTAAGGGAGAAAGAGTCTAGGAAATAAACAGTGAAGCTGTTTAGAGCCAGCCTAGACCAGAAGGAGGTAGCATTAGAGAAGTTGAAAAAGATGTGGTTGATATTCTCCTCGTGGGTATCAAAGAAGTGACAAAGGGGGCTGCAGACTACCCCGATATGGTGCAAAAACTTGATAGAGGGTAATCTTTTATTGTGGAGCAGCCAAAAAAGGTTTTAAGCCTATTAGGGACAACCAACTTCAAAATCCAATTGAAGTTGGGTCTGGAATCGAGGAGAGGATGGATCCTTGCAAATCTACCCGCTCATTTTGGTCTATCTAAAAACTATGATTATCACTCGAATATTCAAGGTCATGATATTAAGGAATGCTCGGCGCTAAGGTACAAGATTCAGAATCTGATTGAACAAAAAGAATAAAAGTGCAACGAGGCCTAGTGAGCAATGACCTTATTACTACAGGTGATATCTTTGTTCAGGGTGATTCGAAAAAAGTATTTTCAAGACTTTCATGAAAGAAGCGTAAAGCGCATCAAATGAGTTGACGTGCAAATATTTCTTATTTTTTACTTTTCTCTTTTGATCCGCCTTATGGCCAATAACACTTTCTTGTTTTCTCTATATTTCTTTGTACTCATGAACTACGTTTGACCTAACTTCCATTTGGATACGTAGGCAGCCCCTTTGGTTCTGGTCTTAATCTAATAAAACATTTGCATTTCCTTCTTTGTCAAATTCTTACACTTCCAAAATGTCAGGCTGATAAGCCCAACTCTTGAGCATATAAAGACAGATTACAATTGAGGTCACGATATTCAAATGTAGGACAACCATTTCTCTTGGACTAATATTTTCTTTGAGTGGTACAGAAATTTAAGACTCCAAAGACGAAAACTGGGGCAGAATTTTTTGAGGTTTCAAGAAAACCTCAAAAAATTTCACAAGTAAATAATATATCAATGACGTACAAAAAATGCCTTTCATTCTAAATTGGGGCAGAAAATTTTTAGAATTTCTCAAATATTTTACCATGATAAAGTACAAGTTTCAACGGTCCATGAAGCAGAAACAACAACCAAGGAATACAATTGATACAAGGTACGAATCAACATTTATTTTCGACTAATGATTTTTCTTTGAGTGCAGACAACAGGTACTAAATACAACAACGATACTGTGATATTATCAAAGAGGCCAGGATTACATCCCCAATAAGAGAAATAAGCTAAGTTGTTCTATCTTTTAACTTTATTTTGACTTTACATTATTTAGCAATATTGGGTTCCTGTAGAACCTTATTCAACAATATTGGGTTCCTGTAGAACCTTATTAAACAATCTTGAGTTTTTGTAGAACCTTAATCAATAATATTGGGTTCCTGTAGGACCTTAATCACAATCTTGGGTTCCTGTAGAATCTTTTTCAATAATTTTGGGTTCCTGTAGAACCTTAATCACAATTTTGAGTTCCTGTAAAACCTTATTTAATAATTTTGGGTTCCTGTAGAACCTTATTCAACAATATTGGGTTCCTTTAGAATCTTAATCAATAATATTGGGTTCCTGTAGAACCTTATTAAATAATCTTGGGTTCCTGTAGAACCTTATCAAATAATTTTGGGTTCTTGTAGAACCTTAATCAACAATATTGGGTTCCTGTAGAACCTTATTAAATAATCTTGAGTTCCTGTAGAACTTTATCAAATAATTTTGGGTTCTTGTAGAATCTTATTCAACAATATTGGGTTCCTATAGAACCTTATTAAACAATCTTGGGTTCCTGTCGAACCTTAATTAAACAATCTTGGATTCTGTAGAACCTTATTAAATAATATTGGATTCCTGTAGAACCTTAATCAACAAGATTGGATTTTTGTAGAACCTTAATCAATAATATTGGGTTCCTGTAGAACCTTATTCAATAATATTAGGTTCCTGTAGAACCTTATTAAACAATCTTAGCTTCCTGTAGAACCTTATCTACAATATTGGATTCGTGTAGAACCTTATCCATAATATTGGGTTAGAACCTTATCCATATCTTGAGTTCCTGTAGAATCTTAATCCACAATATCAGATTCCTGTAGAACCTTAATCAACAATGTTGGGTTCTTGAAACCTCACATTTTTATGTCCTAAACCATATTCACATTCCGCATTTCAAAACCTCTCTGACCTTGTCTATTTGTGCTATCATTATTCAAATCCTACCCTTGTTCTTACACCTCTCAGCTCATTATTGTTACAAGTTCTATTTGCCTCGATCACACCAAACCACGATATCATTGTTGACGCCCCTATTCTCTATCATTAACATTCTTTAGGAATATTTTTCATTCCTAAATCTAGAACTATAAACGGCCTGATTCTCATAAAATAAAAGATATGTAAGCGACTTGAAATCGAAGTCTCGGCCACACTATTTTTTAAAACCACCTCCTATCGCTTTAACTCCAACAAATCTTCCTCTGTTGGACAAAATTGGCTACTACGTCAACTTTCGTTGCTTGATAATTCTTTCATCATTCTCAAGCAATGAAAGAGCTGCTATTGACACCCAATTTTAACCTCCCAAAATTACTTTTAGGCTACTATTTTAGCAAAAATTATTAACTCCCTGTTATCGGGCAATTCATTTGGTTTTTAGAGTTAACTCCCTGTTCAGAAGTCTTCGCTGGTTTCAAATGGCCACCGATCAAAACTTCAGTGAAACGATCTCGGATAAAAATTTTAACTACGCCAACATATCCGAAATATCGATTTTAGTCTAGGTAGACTTTTTTTTTGGATCCCAATGTACCCGAGCTCATTTTGACCTATTAGTCAGAAAGTCATAAAATTGAAACTATATATGTGGGCCCCACTTTTTGCCTAAACGACCTTGTATGGAAGTTTTGATGATTCCAATGGATTTGAATTGTGGTTTACACTCAAATTTCACTATTGGATCATATATTTTGGGTTTCGAATGAGTTCTGAGCGTCAAAAATAAGTTTTTGACTTTGCTGTCACAGGGTACTGCGTCTGTTCGCCGAAGGGGTCTATAAATAGACCCAAGGTCGCGATTTTGGGGATTTTCTTTCACATTTGAGAACCTAAAATCCGAAATAGGTATGATAACTCCAAATTGAGTCTTGTGGGTGTCTAGGGATCTTGGTAAACATCTTTTATCATGATTATCATTCGGATTAAGGTAAGATTTCATCACTTTATTGGTGAATTTCATTGTTCTTGACCCAAAATCCCAATTTAGCTTAGGGTTTGATTTAGCCCCAAATTTCATTTATTTGCACCCATCAATTGAGGGTTATGCTTCCTTGGTGGTAGATGAGCATTGGGTTGACCTCGGAAACGTGATTTCCGTACGTGGGACCCACTTAGGCTTTTTGGTGTCATTTTTGGACCCGAAGCACAATAGTTCAATATGAGTATTGTTAGACTCGTATTGATGAGTAGATTATATTTTTGATAATGTTATTGATATTGCTACCACTGCCTGAGGGTACTGACATTACTTGATATTATCACTTGATGTTGTTACTTTATAATTGATTCTTGCTGGGTAGTTGTATAGACTAGTGTTATCTTGTTAGACTCTCATTTATCTTGGTATATTAGTCCTGTTTTGGCCCTTGAGTGGTACATAATATTGATGTTGAAATTGGTATCAAAGCCTAGGTTTCTTCGGTGTATTCTTTGACTCTATTCTATCCCCGAAGGACGATGTAATATTATCAACAGATGCGGATAAGACTCCAATACGGGTTTCCAGAATTTCAGCGTAGTATCGAACTAGAGAGTTAGAGATGGATATCGAAGATCTTCAGCGGTAGCTAAAAAAGATTTGGGTTGAGTCCCTATATAGACTTGTGGAGTGTGGTATGGTTTTTCAGGCCATGGTGACCATTCTGGATTATGAGGGGTAGTATCTCGAAGTATTTTAGATTTTTGGTTTGGTTATGTTGTGATGGGACACTAGTTCAGAAAATGCCCCTGGTATGAGATAGGTGGTCAGATAGAGTTAGCCTATATTCTCCGCCAGCCTAGAGTTCCTAAGACAGACTATGATTTTGGAAGTTTGGACATAAATTTACGGATTTCTCCCAACGTTGGTTGGCCATCCATTTAAGCTCAGTTTATGTCCTTGCCATGTTGATACTCCAGGAATTGCTACGAGTATAGGGCGATCGACTACTAGTATAGAGAGCGTCTTCGACATAGGAGTTTTAGTTATTCAGCTCATTCAAATCGGCTGCGTGATGTTGTGGAATCTTCAGTTATAGAGATGCATTTTCCTCTTTATTATGATATTTGGCTCCTAGAGATGCATTTTCCTCTTTATTATGATATTTGGCCCATAGAGATGCATTTTTCTCTTAATTATGATATTTTGCCTATAGAGATGCATTTTCCTCTTAGTTATGATATTTGACCCATAGAGATGATTTTCTTCTTAGTTATGATTATTGAGCTTATAGAGATGATTTTCCTCTTGGTCATGATGCATAACCTATAGATATGAGATGTTCAATAGAGATGATATGCTTGTTGATATTATGTCTCCTAGATGTGAGATGCCTCCTATATGTGAGGTGATTATAGATATGCTACGGTTTATAAATATGATTATTGATATGAATCCCGAATATGTATATGGGCCTAAGGCCATAATTATGATGTTGTGATTATTCCGAATAAATTAATAGGCCAAGGGCCGTGTTATGGTACTGATTAAATATCCAAAAAGTGTTTATCATTGTGAATGATATGATTGCAATTTATGAATATGAACATGTATATGTTTGTATACACATCTCTCCGGTATGGGACGGAGGAAGATGCGGTATGATGCTTATTATTCCATTGATTGAATACTGGTGATGGCATGCATAGGTTTGGTACGTGCATGATTATTTACCATTATAAGTGATGTGATTATAGCCGAAATATGATCTTATGGTTTCTCTTCTTGTTAGACGATTAAGCTATGTGGTAACTAGTTGTCTATTAGCTAACTATTGCACTTGATGGCTAGGAAGCTAATGTATTAGTTAATGAATCTTGCTTAGTTGGAACATAGTAGCTAATGATGGTCAGTTAATGAATGATGTCATTTAATAAAAGATGGTTAGGTGACGAGTAGTAATGTGTTGTCTAGTAATGATTAACGAAAAATAGGATGAATGTTGATAATAATGAATGGTGGATAAATGATGGCTTGGTCTAATGATGAACCTAGACTAGATGTTAGACGTTGACTGTTAAATGAATTGTGGTTAGTTGTTATCTCGTGAACAAGGATTATGTGAAGGATAATGTTTAGGCTAATAATTAGAGGTTATGTGATGACTAGCGAACTAGCGATTTAATAATAATAAGTGTTGGTTAGCTAATAACGAGTAGTTGAGATGTATTGATAAGTTAGACATCTTTACAGTTACGAGTATATCGGCTTATGTCTGTGCACCTATTATATGCCTATATTTATGTGTCGAGAGTTATGATGATATTGATACCCGGTTCGAGTCCGAAGAATACTATTGAGATGATATTGATACCCGACAAGGCCAGAGGATATATGATGATATTGATACCCGGTTCGAGTCCAGAGAATACTATTGAGATGATATTTATATCCGGCAAGGCCGGAGGATATTGTGATAATATTGATACCCGGTTCGAGTTTGAAGTATACTATTGAGATGATATTGATACCTGGTGAGGCTGGAGGTTGATGACGATGGTGATGGTTCTGATGAAGACAGTTATGATGTATTGTGATATTAATGGTATATTTTGCATTCATTTCTGCATGCGCATCACCTATCACCAGTATGCACCTATGTCTATCAGCCTGTATGGGACGGTTGCATAGATATGGGTAAAGAATATGTCTTGTGTTATTGTTTGTTGATTGAACCTTTCGAGTCTGGGGCGGTAGGGGTACGCATAGGCTCGGGTAGGTATTTGGTTGTTCGGAGTAGCCGGTTATTTACGATATTATTGATATTGTTATTATCGTGGTTATGATCATTATTATGGCTAGCTTATGACAGATTGATCATGGATCTGGTATTGGGATTAAGGTATGTCTTTGGCCTTTGCTATCTTATGATTGCATTAGTATGCACGATTATTCTATGTCTAGCCATATGGATTAGAAATCCTGAGTATATTAGTATTGAATCTTGATAGCATTAAAATAAGGTCTTAAAATGAGAACATGACGATGTAGGTTATGTTGAGATGACCTCCTATTTATATCTATCTATCTATCTATCTATATATATATATATATATATATCGGATATACCTTTCTTCGTTGTTCATATTGTATAGTCGTTTCTTCGCCTTATATATTACAATATATCTTTCTTTCGCTCTTTATCTGTATATTGACCTGGGATATACTGTATAGCTTTGGCATAGATTGAATGTAGCCGGAATAGGATAGTTCACCTTGATTCTTCCTTAGTCTTCTTATTTTAAGCTCTTGGACATAAATATGATAGTTGTCCCTTGTTATTCTCATTGACTTATTATATGATTTATGGACTTTTGATTGTAGTTTCCATTCTGTTTATATGTTGTATATATCTACTTTATCTTTGGAGCTTAGTTGGCAGTTGCCTACTGAGTACCATTCGTTTGGTACTCATACTACACCTCTGCAGCCTGCAGATCATAGTATGAGTTATCGTCGTTGATGTGTGCATCGTGTGGAGTAGCCCTGATTCGGAGACTTAGAGTGAGCTCCTGACATTCGGAGTATTACTTATCTCTCTTCTATGTATTAGACTAGCCTCTAAGTTGTATTCAGAGGTAAGTTGAATCAGTGTATTTCTCCTTGATATATCACTTTTGTACTCTTATTATGTTTAGAAGCTCTTGTACTGATACCACCAGGTTTTGAGATTCATTTATGTATTGATCTTTATCTCATATGTTTTACATTTTTTTTCTTATGTTATTAAGTAGTCCGTTACTAACCGTTCCGGACTACAGGTTAGCTTGCCTACTGGTGGGTTATGGTAGGCGCTATCATGACCTGAAAAGTTGGGTAGTGACATATGCGCACTCACATTTTGCAAATATATCGTCTATTATTACTATTATTATTATCGACGATTTTTTATAACAATTTTACATAACATTAATTTATTTTAATAGGAACATCTTATTTTATTGATTGCATTTATTAAAATAGCAGCTAATTTAAACCGATTTTCCTAATTTATTCAAATTCTAGCCTATTTGTGTTTAATCAATGTTAATTTTAGCCAAATTGATGACATTTTTAATCTCAAATTAAATTTTTGACCTCTTTTTAAATGATTTTAATCTTAACCGTTGATCTTAATTGATCCAACGACGTACTGAGATCAAGCATTCTCTCCCTTTCCTTTTAATGGAAAATCCAAACCCTAACCGAAGTTTCCAAAATAAAAACATGCGCCTCCTTCCTCTCTCTAACTCTCTCTCTCTACGTCTCTTCGCTCTCTACTCCTCTCCTCTCCTCTCCTCTCCATCGGCGTCTATGGCTGCCGCCGGCCATCCCAGGGCCGGCGAGCCTTCCCTCACCCTATTCCCCCTCTCGTCCTCCTCCTCCGGAAAATCTTGAGCCAGCGCCGCCGTCGCCAACCTCTGTGCCTCACCCCGCCATCTCCGCGACCAGTCCGCCAAACCAACCATGCAAAGCCACCCTCCGCCGTCAACACCAACCGGTGATTTAGCGCCAGCGCCGCTCCGGTCTCCACTGTCCCTCCCTCTCCGATAAATCACCACAACAACGGACAGCCTCCACCCGTCACCTCTCTCCCCTTGATCTCCCTCCGTCACTGGTGAACCTCCCGCTAGAACAGCCAAAAACCACCAGCGTCTTCCCACTCCAACTCCGCCTTCCACCGACGATCTCCTAACCAGCCACCAGTCAAAGAAGCCGCCGCCAGCCGGCCACCTCTGTCTTCTCTCTCGTTTCCGTCAAAATAGCCATCGCTGCCTTGAAACCTCCATTGCTGCTGCCAGACGACGGAAAAGCCCGAACCAGCGATGACCTCCAACGCCGTCTTCACCGGAGTTGATGACCGGTGGAGACGTCAGTAACAACAGTTATGTAATTTCAAGGTTCTTTTGCTGATTTTATTTCAAATTCATCTCTATATGTAATGATTGCAAAACTGTGCTTATTTGTCACCTTTCTTAGACAAATTTTGAGTCGTGAAATTCGTAAATGTCTTGAACATAATTGATTGTCTGCATGTTTCAATTTCATAGTTTTAAACACCTTTAGGTCGACATACGCGCAGAGCTTAAGTTTCCTAAGTTGCTTTGGAACCCTAATTCTACTTTTAATTACAAAGTTCTCAATTCTGATTTGTCTGTCTTTCGTCTCACCGTATTTGAATTGTGGTGGTCATTCTTATGTGTGTTGTTTTGGTAGCTAATTATAATATGATTTAAATTAGTTTGCTAGATTTTGGGAAAGTTATGAGAAATTAGATTTTTTCTCCATACTAATTAGCTTAAATTATATGAAATTGACTTGCTGACAGATCTTTTTGTCTATTTGTTTGAGGAAAAAATAAATGAATGATATTATAGTTGATTGGTGCTTTGCTTTACCCACTTCTTGGTTTCCTTTAAAAGTTGAACTGATTTTTTTTACTTATTTATGGCAAATTTGCTTCTAATTGATTTCGTCTAGCTAAATAACGAAAATAATATTGTTGATGATACTTCTAAATATTAGTTTTCCTTTTTATTCTCTGAACTGTGATTTGTATGTGATTGGTCTCAGTTATTCGTTTAAGAGAAATTTTCACTTAATTGATTGACAAGAATATTGTTTTGCTATTTTTATAATCTTACACTACTTGGCTATATAAAGAACCCCTTATTTTTCAAAGGGACAAGCTCTCACACTATAGTAACAGACACTCTACATTTTTATCAACTCTTCACACACATTGCACGAAAAAGCTTTAAATATTCTTTAGATAACAAAATCACTTAAATATTTTAAATTTGCATTTAATATTGGAGAATTGGTCTTGACTTCACCTGCAACGGTTCATACTTTAACTTTGTGCTGCTTCATTTTCCTATTACTATTGGTAATCTTCAATTGGTAAGTTTCTTATCGATGCAATTCAATATATTATGTGATGAGACTAGAAAGCATGTTCATGGAAATTGTTTGATGTTTTATTTGGAGTTAATACATAAAAATGACCTAAACTTGACACCAAATTATAATTTTGACCTTAAATTTTGACAGTGCACAAATATGACTTTTAATTATTCAAATCTGCACAAATATGACCTTTAATCCTACGTGACAATACGCGTGTTTAACATGTAAAATTGGGCGCATTCAACTTAAAATCTAAGGACATAATACATAAATATGATCTTAACTTTGACAGTGCATAAATGTGATCTTTAGCTATTCAAAAATGCACTTCACTATTATTTTTTCATTATTTTCGGCTCAAAGATGAAAATGATATTTAATTTCTTTTGTCATTGTGGAAAAAGAGCAATATTGAAGATTTATTAATTAGGCGGGTTAGCTTCATGTGAAAAATTGAGAGGGTATGTATATATATTATAAAACAGATGACGAATTTAAGTTATATAATATATTTAAATATTATTTATTTAAATATTAAATTAAAGATGAAACTATACTAATAATAAAAAAATTATAGTTTTAATAAAACATTAAATTAATGTTATTAAGGTTAGTAGTAGTATTATATTAAATTAACGTTATCAAATTAACGTAATTAAAATATTATCAAATTAACATAATTAAAATATTATTAAATTAACGTAATTAAAATATTATTAAATTAACGTTATTAAAATGTTATTAAATTAACGAGGGGCGGATCTCCATGGGTTCATCCGAACTCTCTCGGTAAAAAAATTATGCTGTATATATATAAGATAGAAAATGTATATTTATGTACATATATTAATGTTGAACCACATGAAACAAGACACTTAGATAGCAGTTGTGTTATTTGCTTTTCTTGGGCGCTTCCTTCAACTTACTGTGCGGGTTTGATTTCGCTTTTTTTTTAATTAAAAAAAGTTAGGTGCCGCTGTTATAGAAATAAATAAATAAAATAATAATAATAATAATAATTTTTTTAAATTAAAAAAAAGTTAGGTGCTGCTACTATAAAAATAATAATAATAATAATAATAATAATAATAATAATAATAATAATAATAACAACAACGACAACGATGACGTTTTAATACAAAAAAACAAAACTTTGACAGTGCACAAATATGACCTTTAACTTTTCAAAATTGCATAAATATGTTTTCTCTCCAAGTCAGCCCTTTTAACGATGTGGCACCGTGTGATTGGATTACCTTTCCACATAGGCGCGAGTGAGACTCACGCATGGGTTGCAAAATCGGAGGTTATATTTGTTCAGATTTTGAATAGTTAAAGGTCCTATTTGTGCACTATCAAAGTTTAAGGTCAAAGTTATAATTAGGTGTCAAGTTTAAGGTCATTTTTATGTATCAAACTCTTTTGTTTGCTATGTCATTGTTTGATTTTTTTTTGTGTGTTTGAAATTATGCCGCAATAGTTTCGTTCGTTTCTTTGTGCTTGCCATGCTATGTCATTGTGTTACAGGTTCATTGTGTTACAGGTTTGGGAATTGAAGAGTCGCTCGGGGTTGAGAGGGACTACATTATTCTTTTTCTTTAGTTTAATTCTCCCCTTTTGGTCCGTAATATTGTATGAACACTCATGTAATGATGTAATAATATTCATGGGACTGCTCGGGGGCAGAGAATTATGTATGTATGTGCTACGCGAACCATTTAGGCAAACAAACTTAGAATTCGTTAATTTATTATCTAGGCAAATCTAATTTACGACTTATTAGTTGATCCACCTAGAAATCATGTTTTTAGGAGTTTAATTAATATCCGCCTTGTTAAATCGCATTTGGAAATGACAACTTAATATACAACATGTATATTGATTCTCGCATGTTTAATAATCGTGGACACATTACAAATGATATTCTTAGCACTTTAAATCACTCTTTGAACAATTATATTCTTAATTTGTTAGGTGGCGACTTTTCACATTCATCTTTCAAACAATCTCAAAAGGAGTGATCACGTCGAATCTCGCTTTCTGCGAGGAAAACGGGGCGCGACACCTACCACAAAATTCATAGCAATATGATCCTACTTCTACATAGATATAGGCATCCTCTGAGGTAACCTCGCTGGACGTTAGTGCTTATACTTTACCAACTGATAGTCTTATACTTTACCAACTGATAGTTCTAACACTTGGGCACATAATCTACTATTTCCCTCTTTATCTCGAGCCATCAATAAAGTTATCTCCAGTCACGGTACATCTTGATCGCACCAGGATAAATATAATAAAGCAAAGTATAGGCCTCTGAAAGCACATTGCAAATCAAATCTCCGACCCAAGGACCACATAATCTTTCCTTAAACCATAACACCCTACTCACTTCTAGAGTGACGTTCACCACCTCTCTACACCATTTTACTTCTAAATATATTCAACTTCTCATCTTCAAATTGCTTGTTCTTAATTTGATAATGTTGACTTTTCCTCAACACTAGCCAACACATTAACCCTGTTTGAGACCCCAGACTATATTCTCAAAGATGCTAGAGTTTTTAACTCTCTAGCTAGTGGTAGGATGGATATCCTCTAGGATGATAAAATGCTCATACTTACTTATTTTCCAGTCTATGCATATGCCACTATGTTAGCCTTATCCGGATGATACTGAATAGTTACATCCTAGTCCTTCAACAATTCCATCTACCTTCGTTGCCTTAGATTCAGATCCCTTTGAGTGAATACGTGTAGTAGTCTATGGTGATTAGTGAAGACCTTACACTTGACACCATAAAGATAGTGTCTCTAGACCATTAATGCAAATACCATTCCTACCAACACTAAGTCATATGTTGGGTTGATCATTTCGTGAGGTTTCAATTACCTCGAACCATAAGCTATGAAATTTTTATCTTGCATCAACACAATAACCAACTCAAAAGTGAAGCATTGCAAAATACTAGTCCGTACCTTCAATTGACAATGAAAGGATAGGTGCCTTAGTCAAGGGTGTCTTGACATTTTGGAATATCTCTTCACATTTATATGACCAAACAAATAACATTTTTTTTTGATTCGACATTGTGAATTGTGTTGCAACGAATGCAAAGTTCTTAACAATCCTGTGACAATAACTAGCAAGACCTACAAAGCTCCTTACCTCGATCATTGAACTAGGCTAAATCTAATTATTAATTACCTCAATATTCTGGGGATCCTCCATCACCCTTTTTTCAGAAACGACGTGCCCCAAGAAGGCAACTAAAGACAACCAGAATTCACACTTTGAAAACTTAGCAAATAACCGTTTCTCTCTTAGAATCTCCAAGACTGTACGAATATGGCCTAAATGCTATTTTTTTTTTACTTTTGGAGTAGACAAGAATATCATTACTAAAGACAATAATAAAAGAATTCAAGAACGAATTAAAGATCCCGTTCATCAAACTCATTAAGGCTGCAAGTGCATTAGCCAACCCGAAAACATCACCAGAAATTCATAAAACCATCTGAGTTCTAAAAGCTTTCTTTGGTCTAATTTTCAACAAATGATAATCTGATCGTAAATTAATTTTTGAGAACACTAATGCACCCTACAACTGGTCAAATCATCTATGAGAGGAAAATAATAGTTATTTCTAATAGTAACTTTATTCAGCTATCTATAATCAGTGTACATTCTTAAACTACCATATTTCTTTTTTAACAAAAATGATCAGAGCACCCCAAGGTGAAGCACTTGGACAAATAAAACCCTTGTTAAGTAGCTCCTATAATTGAGTCTTAAAATCTCTCAACTCTGCTGGAGTTATTTTATAAGGAAGAATAAATATAGGCGTGTACCCAACTCTAAGTCAATACAAAAATCAATATATCTATTTGAAGATATATCGGGGAGGTTTGAAGAGAATTCATCTTGAAATTCGGAAACTACCAAAGCTGACCCTATAGAATGAGACCTCGCACTTACATCCTGGAGATGAGCTAAAAATGTTGGACATCCCTTTCCTACCAAACTTCTGGCCCAGAAAAATGATATAATCTTCACCGGCTTGGCCTTATACTCTCCCTTCCACCCTAGATTACACATTCCCGACATAACTAGAGTCACTGTCTTAGCATTAAAATTTAAAACAATGTGATATAGAGATAACCAAGTCATACCTAACCAAGTCACACCTAAAATTACATCAAAGTACAACATATCCAGAATAATCAAGTCTACCCAAGTTTGAAAATCCATATATAATACAAGGCAAGAATGGTAAACATGGGTTACTACCATAGATTCATCAACCAGAGTAGACACATAAATAGGATAACCAAGGACATTATAAACCAAATTTAGCCCCACAATAAACTAAGCAGATTCATAAGAATAAGTAGAAACCAAATCAAATAAAATAAAATCCATTATATCACAAACAAAAATAAAACTTATGATCACCGCATTAGAATCCTCGACATCAACCTTTCTTGGAAATGCATAATAATGAGCCCAATTATTAATTTGAGCTAAATCCTTCCCTGGCTGTGCTCCTCCTCCTGCGCTGCTATTTTCGCGACAAACCTGGCCACCTGTCTGATTTTCCTACCCACCTTGTGGATGACCACTGTCGCTACCTCTTTCTCATCCACCTGCTGGAACTTTAGACGAAGTCTGCTGCTGTACTTGAGCATTTGCCTACCACACAGGACACTTCCCTTTAAATTGGACAAAAATACCATAATATAAATACCCTCACTTGAGAGAAGGTCGATTTATAGATGAGTAAGAAGCCCCTTATCTCCTAACAGTATGTTGTTGAGAACAAACCTTAGATGGAACCACAATAGAAGCTAGCAAGGCTAACTAAATAGGATAAGTTGAATGATTGTGGCCCTCAGAGTAAGACCCACTGAAATTTTCAATATTTGCGACTTCTTAGATAATTTTTATCCTTACTCGTTTGATTAACCCCTTTTAACTTTTTTACATAGTTTGAAATTTCATTGAATCCCTATCCTACAAAAGTCATATGCACAAACAATACCTAAAGATCATAGTTCAAAACTTTAACGTAGAAGCAAATCCTTTCTTTTTCAAAGGTTAACAACTGAGTGGCATAGAGAGATAAAGCATGAAACTTAGCCTCATAGCCTGCAACTAACATGTTTCCCTATTCCAGTGCCAATAATTTATCTTTCTTGTGGTCACGAAAGGCCCATGACATACACTTTTCTAAGAACAAAGCATGAAACTTCTCTTAAGTCAATGGAGGCAAAGCTAGTGACTAATATTCAACACATGCCCTCCATCATTGCTTAGAATACCTCTCCAATAGAATGGTCACAAACTCAACTCTATGTTTCTTCATAATACCCATCACCCATCTTGTGTAACCTCCCATAGCAATCAATGATGAACTCAAACACATTTATCGACTCAATACCCAAGAATATTGGAGGTTTTATCTTTAGAAATTTTATCAATAGTTTATGTTTTGTACCCGTCATCATGAAACCAAAAACTAGATGAGAAAAAGCACTGGTCCCTGAAGATTCATCCATTCTAGGAGCCATAGTGATAGTAGGAAAACAACTTGAGCATGGTAAGATGGTATCGTGGGAGTAGCTCTAGTCCTTGCCAACCAATTCACAAAAGCTAACACTTGCTGCACAATCTCAGTAGACATTTGAGGTAGTCCCACAACCTTAATTTGAGCTGCTACCTTGGGCTCTACACCCTATTCATATACTACTTCTATCTTCTCCAAATGATCTGGAGGTGAGACGATGTCGCCCAAATTATGCCCTCCAAAAAGATACAATGCGGTCGCTATCAAATTATAATAAACCAACAAGGTTGGGGTCGATCTTACATGGAATAGGTCGAATCCGTCTCTCAAACTTACTGAAGTAAACGGAAGTGTAGAAAAGTAAATAAGGGGATTTTGTACTAAAAAGTAAAAAGTAACAAGTTGTGAATGATTTTGGTTGTAAAAAACTTGAGATGAACACTCGAACTGTGTTATCCTGGCTTCCTAACTCAGTAGGTTTCTTATTCCCTATCCAACTATCTCACTACCACATATGCAGAATCTGCCAAGCTAGGTATTACCAACCATCTAATGAACGCGTTGGTAAATCTCATACTTCACCTTGTAAGTCTCAGGGTGTCACCTTGCCAACCTTTGTCTTTGATCCTAGTTTAACTTTCACCTTGTGGGTATCAAGTTATTAGACAAGGATTGATAGCCTCAAATCACTGTTGTAATTTCTTTTTCCAAATCTTAATCTCTCTTGTTATAGGTTATTAGAGTTGGCCACACTAAGAAAGCAATTAAACTGAAAAAGATCATAATGCAAGTGTAAATAATGATGTAGAAAACCTCACACTTCCCCTACTTTGCTATTCTGCCATGGTTCCCACAACTATATCTAAGGGAATTAGCCGCTCATAGTTGCGAAACAATCCATGAAAATCAATAAAGAAAACATAAGAATAATCTCAAAAATAATTTATGAAGAAAACCTAAAGTCTCGGATCAATTAATCAACCAAAAACCAAGAACAAAGAGATTCCAAGATCAAAATTCAATCTTAGAATCAAATATATGTTTGTGAATAGTTTAAGTGCATAAACTATTACAAAAGTATCCAATGGGTATTTATAGTTTCTCAAAATAATAAAGAAAACCTAACAAAAAAATATAAAAATAAAGTCGGTAGTGGCTACGCCTCAGGCAACGAGTCGTTTGGACTGACATGACTCATTGTCAGCTCTATTGCCTTCTTTCTGTGTTGAGTGATGGTGACTTGTGGTAAGACACTATAAGTCATTAGTTGGACCCGTTATCACTCCAGTCGATTTTCACCTTTCAGGATTTTTCTCTTTTTTGTCAGAACAACTCCTCACTATAAGTCGTACCCTGTCATGACGGCTCATCGTCTTCTTCTATTTCCATAGGGGCTTTAACTTGGCTCTCCTTAGGACTTTTGAAAATTTGCCCAAAATGACTCACACCACAACTTATTGTCATCCCCAACGAGTTGAGGTCAGCCTCAACTTCACTCCTAGAATCAACAATTTTCATTGTTATCACCACGACTTGGGCTATGAGTTGTATAGTCATATAACAACTCATAGTCTAGTTAGGGCCTTTGATTTTCAACTCCTTTTCATCTTATTCTTCTCCATACCACTTCCAACCTAATTTTCCTTCAACACACACAAAACACATATCATATCAAACAAAATGGCCAAAGTATTTGCATTTTTTCATAGTTTTAATCATCTTAAGTTCCATGAAACCATGACACATCAACACCCTCAACTTAGAACATTTGCATGTCCTCAGGAAACAAAAATACAACAAAAACAAAACACGATGCTTAACCACGAAAAACCTAAGATACCTATGGCAGTCAATCTCAAATTCAGCTCGCAAACCTCACCACCTCTTATTTTTACTTTTCATGACCAACTGTGTGGATTTATGTTGCACAACAACATAACACAAAGAAATCATGCTATGGAATTACACTATTAATAAACAATCATACATATGTACAAGTTATATTACCTAAACAAATAAGCAGCTAGCAATACAATCCATATAACTTCACAACAAAGAAGTCCTACTCACTCAAATAAATTATGCATGTTAATACGGGGATGGTCCTAAGGCACTCATACTCACAAAGAAGTTCCAACAATGTGCATAGAATAAAAAAATGTGCATGACCAAGCATATAACATAACTGAGTAAAATCTTTAAACTAAAATACTGAAATAACTAAAATCTGTATGCTTTGGTCAAACAACACTAAGACTGAATAACTGAGCTGGGACTGTAACTGAGACTGTGGGAGGTATCATCTAACCGATATTCTATAATTTGGGCTAATAGGGGTCCAACCCATAACCCCAGTTGGAAGGGTGTTAATACCATGCCACGGGAACTAACAATGGCTGTGTGGATCCACTAAATTGATATAATGTCCAAAGGACTAAGGGTGTCAAGCCTGAACTGGCGGGTGACCCATGCGAGATAGTCAAGGCTAATCTGACGGGTGACTACTCATATCTTACACTGTCTACGTAGTTCTGGAGTATAGGGACTGCTACTAATGACTCTGCCTATCTGATGGGGAATCCACTGTCCTTACACTCGCTCGGTGCTAAATTCTATTCCTAACTAAAAGACACCGAGATACTAGATTGTTCTGAGTTAAATATCTGATATTTGACTATTCTGATAATGCTCATAATATAATCTGAAGACTATTCTGTAATGTACTGAGGCTAGACTAAATTAACAACTATGGTTTTTGGGTATTCAATACCCCCGGGACTCAAAACAATAATACTGAAAAGACACTAAAGCTTGAAGGCCAAACTAGGAAGGCTCTTACTAAATAATTCACTCTTGTAGGCATTTTATCAAATAATTGTAGTTCATAGTTAAGTTAATTCATGGGAATAGTATAAAACTTGAAATAATAGCATGACTTCAACATTTATAACACTAAATCATGATCTAATTCAAAGAATGACAATATTAAAACATGGGGGATTTGATAACAACGATAATTCCATTAAAGTATAGTATAAAATCAATATTCATGGAAGTTCATGGAGATTCATAGTTTTAAATCATAATTTAATATCATAAATCTTGAAAATATGATAGATTTATAATTAAAACGAATACTTGGACTCCATGGATGAACAACTAACATACTTAGGATGAAGAATTTGAAAGGATTGCTGGAGAGTTCTTGAGGTTTGACCTTGATTCTTGAAGGTTAGGGTTTTGCTACTTGAGGAAATGTTCTTGTTTTTAGGGAATAATTGACTAGAATAATGACCAGTTTGGTTATTAGGGACTTAATTTTGTATTTGGGGTTAACTGGGATAAGGGAAAAGTACTTAAAGGCCTTTGGAATTAAAACTCAGAACTAACTGAAAATCTCAATTTTTTGGTTTGGCGCGACACGGCGCTATCGTGCCGTGTCACTGGAATTGGATAATTGGGAAACTGGTCTACGGTGCGATGCGGGGAAATCGTGGTCCTTCACTGATAGGGACCTGAAAGTTCACCGCGACGCGGTGGTATCTTGCTTTGATACTGGAAATGGACAAATGTCAAATTGACCTATGGCGCGACGCGCCAGGATTGCGGACCCTCACTGGAATTTACCAAATGGGGGATTGGCCTGCTTCGTGACGCGCTAAATTTTAAAATGAGGGTGTTTAATGGCTTAAACTTAAAATTGCCATAACTTCTTACCTGGTTATTGGATTTAGGCGAATTTTATATCCTTGGAAAGGTAACTGAATTTCCTGCTCAATGGAAGGCTCTAAACTGAAAAATAATGAGTGTTTCAAAATTTTATAAATGAATACTTATGTATTGGGACTTAGATTATACTAGGGAAATACAGGGTGTTACAATATCTCCCCCTTGTGATCATTCATCCTCGAATGAAACTGGTTAAGATGTGGGAACTGGTGGATTGAGCTTACACACTGAATATGCATGTCTGATGCTTAGAATGCATGACTGAACTGATTCATGAATACACGATTGACATAAACATGATGTGCAACTGAAACTGAGCTTGATGGAGAGAAAAGAAAATCTTAAGAAGATTGGTACCTCATACTAAATTTGAATTCGCGGAGAAGAGATGAGGGTACTTGGTCCTCATATCTGCCTCTGCTTCCCAAGTGGCTCCCTCAATGGATTGATTCCGCCAAAGAACTTTGACTAGTGAAACTTCTTTGTTCCTTAGTCTACAAACTTGATGATCAAGAATTTCGACTGGGACTTCCTCAAAGGAAAGACTGTTCTAAATATCTACACTTTCAAAGGGAACAACTACGGTTGGATCACTAACACACTTTTTCAATAATGAGACATGGAACACTGGGTGTACTGAGGCTAAATTGAAGGCAACTCAAGCTCGTAAGCTACCTTTCCAAAATGACTGAGAATTCTGAAGGGAAAGACATATCGAGAATTGAGTTTTTCTTGCCAAAACTCTTCACTCCCTTCATGAGAGAGATTTTCAAGTACACAAAGTCACCTACCTCAAACTTGAGACCCTTTCTCCTCACATCTGCATATAATTTTTGGAGGCTCTGGGCAGCCCTAAGCCTTTTTTTTATCAACTGAACCTTTTCTAACGCATAAAACACCAAGTCAGGCCATACTACTACAGCCTCACCTACTTCAAACTAACCAATTGGAGTTCTACATCTCATACCATAGAGTGCCTCAAATTGAGCCATACAGATACTGGAATGATATTTGTTATTGTATGTGAATTCAATCAAAGAAAAATGATCATCCCAACAGCCCTTGAAATCAACAACGCATGCTCTTAATATATCCTTAAGAGTCTGAATGGTCCTTTCTGCTTGACCATCTGTCTGAGGGTGGAAGGCTGGAGGTGAACTTGGGTACCAAGACCCTTTTAGAATACTTTCCAGAAGTAATAGGTAAACTGAGCATCTCTATTTGAGATAATAGATAAGGGAATACCGTGCAACCTAACTAACTCTCTGAGATAGAGATTGGCATAGTCTTAGGCTGAATAAGAGGTACGAACTGGCAAGAAATAAGCTGATTTGGTAATCCCGTCTACGATAACCCAAATAGAGTCATGCTGATGGCGGGGATGAGGCAAACCTATCACAAAGTTCACGTTCACTTTCTACTATTTCCACATGGGAATACTGCACTCCTTCATTGACCCACTAGGTTTTTGGTGATCAACCTTAACTTTCTGACATGTAGAGCACTTAACTACAAACTCTACAATATCTCTCTTCATCCCACTCTACCAATAGATCTCTCGCAAATCGTGGTACATCTTAGTGGCCCCTGGATGAATAGAGTAACGCGCCCCATGCTCTTCTACAAGAATTCATTGCCTCAACTCTTCTACACTAGGCACACATAATCTACCCTGATACTGCAAAACACCATCTCCCTCTTGGGAGAAAACCTCCACTTTTTGATCTCTGACTAATTTATTCAACTTAACCAGACTGGGATCTCTATCCTTCTTTTCCTTTACCTCAGAGACTAGAGATGAATCTGAGCTATTCTGCACCCACACACTACCTTCTGCTGAATTGAGTAAACAGACACCTAGTCGTGCAAGCTGATGAGTTTCCTGAGCTAACTTTTTCTTACCATCCTCAACATGAGCTACACTACCCATAGACATTCTATTGAAAGCATCAACCGCTATATTGGCCTTGCTCGGATAATACAGAATACTCATGTCATAATCTTTCAATAACTCTAACTATCTTCTCTGACACAAATTCAAATCTTTCTGAGAGAACACATACTGAAGGCTTTTGTGATCTGTGAACACATCTAAGTGCACCCCATACAAGTAATGTTTATAAATCTTTAAGGCAAACACTATAGCTACTAGCTCAAGATCATGAGTCGGATAATTCTTCTCATGGGTTTTAAGCTGTCTGGAGGAGTGGGCTATGACCTTACTTCTCTGCATGAGGACATAACCCAAACCTACTTTGGATGCATCACAGTATATAACAAAGCCATTTGAACCATCTGGTAGAGTCAAGATTGGGGCTGAGGTGAGTCGAGTCTACAACTCTTGAAAACTCTTCTCACATGAATCTAACCACTGAAACTTAACTTTCTTCTGAGTCAATCTGGACATGGGGGAAGCAATAGAAGAAAACCCTTTAACAAACCAACGATAATAGCCAGCTAAACCTAAGAAACTCCTGATATCTGATGAAGAGATGAGTCTAGGCCAGTTTCTCACTGCTTCAGTCTTTTGAGGATCAACTATAATGCCATCACCAGAAATAATATGACCAAGAAATGCTACTGATCTTAGACAAAATTCACACTTAATGAATTTAGCAAACAACTGATGAGCTCTAAGAGTCTGAAGCACTATGCTGAGATGGTCTGTATGATCTCTTTTGCTATGAGAATAGACAAGAATGTCATCAATGAAGACTATGACGAACATGTCCAAGTACTGCTTGAACACTCGATTCATCAAATCCATGAAGGCTACTGGGGCATTTGTAATACCAAAGAACAGACTAGAAATTCAAAGTGACCATACCGAGTTCAAAAAGATATTTTTGGAATGTTATGTTCTCTAACTCTAAGCTGATGATAGCCTGATTTGAGGTCTATCTTGAAAAAGTAATTGGCACCCTAAAGTTGGTCAAAAAAATCATCGATTCTAGGAAGTGGATATTTATTATTGACTGTGACATTGTTCAACTGACGGTAGTCTATGCACATTCTGAAAGAATCGTCTTTCTTATGCACGAATAGAATAGGTGGGCCCCACGGGGAGGCACTGGGTCTTATGAATCCTTTATCTATGAGATTATTCAACTATTCTTTTAGTTCTTTGAGTTCAGTTGGAGCCATTCTGTACGGCAGAATAGATATAGGCTGAGTATCTGGGAGAAAGTCAATTCCGAAATTGATTTCCCTTTTGGGAGAAAATCCAAGGAGATCTTTAGGAAATATATCTGAGAATTTATTTACTACTGGGACTTACTCAAGAGTAGGATTTTCTAAGTTAGAGTCTTTGACTCGTACAAGATGATAGACACACCCCTTGGATATCATCTTTCTAGCTCTAAGTTAAGAAATCAACTGACTCTCCCCTAAGAGCTATAGTACTACCCCTCCATTCAAGGAATGGTTCATTTGGAAACTAAAAATGAACTATTTTGTTTCTACAATCAACTGAGGCATAGCATGAGTGGATCCAATCCAAGTCGAGAATGACATCAAAATCTGTTATCTCCAACTCCACGAGATCAACTGATGTAACTTTTTGAGATATTGTGACTGGACAGTTCCTGTATACCTATCTGTCTATAATTGAAACACCCACTGGGGTAGTTGCTAAAAAGGGCTCTGCTATATTTTCAAGACTGACTCTAAAATTGACAGCTATATATGGAGTTACAAAAGAAATAGAAGCTCCAGGGTCAAGTAAAGTATAAACATGTAAGTGAAAGACCTATAACGTACTACGTTAGGAGAATTTCCCTGATCTTGGTGGTACTGAAGAGCATATAATCTGTTTGGATACTGACTACTGGTAGCATTGGAAGCAACACCCTTCTGAGTTGGGCGACCAGATAGAACAGATGACTGATGGGACTGGACTTATTGGCGCGTATCCCTACCTTTCTGAGAAACTACTCGACACTCTCAAATTCGATGGCCTAGATTGCCACACCCAAAGCACACATCACTTGCCACTCTACACTAACTTTGATGGTGTCTGCCACACTTATGACATAAAGGATTTATACGAGCACTACTAACACTAAATTGGGACTTAGATCCTGGTGACCTATCCTTATTGTCATTTTTGAATTTAGATACTGGGGCACTGGCTGAAGAGGGTGCTAGGGCTGTAGACCTTTGATGAAAATGAGGACGGTTGCCACCTTCTGACTTTGGCTGATTAAAATTAAAACTACCCATCCTAGCTCTCTTATTTCCTCTCTCTCTCTCCTTAATATTTTCCCCTCTATCTGTTGAGCATGGAACATCAGTTTAGACAAGTCCATCTCACTAATCAGCATTGCGGTTCTGCGCTGCTTAACCGCATTATCAGATACGTCAGATACAAACTTACTCATCTTGGACCTATTATTAGCTTCCACATGAGGAGCATACCTAGCTAACTGAGTAAATTTGAGGGAATACTCCCTCACACTCATGCTGCCTTGCCTCAAATTAATAAATTCTAACACCTTGGCCTCTCTCAACTCTAATAAAAAAAATCTGTCTAAGAAAGTCGTGGCAAACTCTTCCCATTCTATAGGCTCTTCATCAACACCTGTATCAACTTTCCACTGCTTAAACCAAGTATGGGCTATACCCTATAATTGATATGCATCCAACTTGGCACTCTAACTAGACATCACCCCCATAGCATCCGTTACCTTCTGAACCATATCTAAGAATTCCTATGGATCCTCTTCAGACTTAGACTTCATGAAGGAAGGAGGATTCATTCGGGTGAAATCCTGAATTCTGGTTGCAGCAATATTGGCCACTGGGTTGGCCGAAAGTGCACCTGGCTGTTCATTCTTTGCTGCTATGGAGTTTACTAGAGTAGTGAACACAACCCTAAATTTTGCGTGAGAGACATGCTCATCCAGACGATCTGCCTGGATGAGCTGAGGGGCTGGCTGAGAGCTTATTCTTCTTCCGTTCTTCTTGGGAGGCATGTTCTATAAACTGAAAAATAACGAGTGTTTCAGAATTTTATACATGACTACTCATTTATTGGGACTTAGATTATACTAGGGAAATATGAAGTGTTATAATAATATCTTGTGCTAAATTTCAACTGGCAATTGGCATGCCTTGCAGTACACAAGATGATATGGTGAGGAACCTATAAGGGTCTTAAAAGATGTCCAGTAGGCCCACAAAGCATCATGCTACATCCTTGACTAGTTAGTGGCATTCATAGTCTACGCCATTATGGACATGATCTCTCTATTTGAGACCTCAACTTGCACACTCATCTAAGGATGGCAAGGTGTTGCCACCTTATGCTTCACACAATATTTTTTGAGTAAGGCCTTGAAAAGATGGTTGCAGAAGTGAGACCCACTATCACTAACAATCACACGTGGAGTGCGAAACATAGAAAATATATTCTTTTTCAATAGCACAATGACACATTAACCCTCATTATTGGGAAGAACAACCACCGCCACCTACTTCGAAACATAGTCAACTACCACTAGAATGTACTTTATCGTATAGAGCCCACAAATGGACCCAGGAAGTCAATTCCCCATACATCAATCAACTCCAACTCTAGAATAGATGTCATGGGGATTTTATGTCTCTGTGAAATATTGCCTTGTCACTGACACTGGTCACAGGCTTTGGCAAATGCATGGGTATCCTTATAGATAGTAGGCTAATTATACCCACACTGTAGAATCTTATGGGCTATGAGGGTACCATCATGATGACCCCCAACTGGTGATGAATGACAAGCCTCAAGGATGCTTATTATCTTCACTTCAGAAATACATCTACAAACAACACCATCTACACAAATCTGAAAGAGATACGACTTATGCTAGCAAATTTTTACCACCTCATGTATGAACCAATTTCTCTTCTGGAATGACAAATATTCAAAAACTAGAACACTTACCAAAATGTTGGCAAAATAAGCAAACTAGGGGATTAAGACTTGAGATACTACCAAGACTTTCTTATTTGGAAAAGTATCATTTATGTCAAGCTCATCCCCTAACTTCTGAATTGCCTCTTCCTTAAGGCGAGATAAGTGATCAATAAGCTTGTTCTCGTTGCCCTTTTGATATTTTACCTCTAAGTCAAATTCTTGAAATAAGAGGACCCAACATATCATCATTGGTTTAGCATCCTTTATTGACATTAGATATCTCAAAGCTACATGATTTGTGTGAACTATGACTTTGGTTCATAACAAATAGGACTAGAACTTCTCAAAGGCAAAAACTACTACGAGCAACTCCTGCTTGGTGACTGGATAGTTCTTCTGTGCAAGGTTTAATGCCTTGCTGGCATAATAGATCGAGTGAAGGATTTTCTCACTTATTTGCCAAGGACAACACACAAGGCCACTCCATTAGGATTGTACATAACCTTAAATAGTAAGGACCAATCGAGGACACAATAATAGGAGTCGAGATCAACCGCTCCTTAAGATAGTCAAAGACCTTGAGACATGCATCATCAAGTACAAATTAATCGTGAACAGAGAATTAGTAATTTTAGAGAAGTCCATGACAAAACTCCTATAAAATCCAGCATGACCCAAAAAGATTGGATAACTTTAACGAAGACTGGAGGAGGTAATTTTTCAATCACCTCAATCTTTGCTGTATCCACCTCAACACCCTTCTTTGAGATATTATAACCAAGAACAATACGTTCCTGCACCATAAAATGGCACTTCTCCTCATTTAGCACTAAATTTCATTCCTCACATCGTTGGAGTGCGTTGGACAAATAGGCCAAGAAATCATCAAAAGAGCCTCCAACTACCAAAAAATCATCCATGAATACCTATATGGTGTCCTCTGCAATCTCAGAAAATATAGACATCATACATCACCGAAAGGTGGCGAGAGCATTGTAAAGTCTATACGACATTTTTTTGATTGCAAAAGTCTTAGAAGGGCAACTAAAAGTTGTCTTTTCCTATTATTTGGGAGCAATTAAAATCTGATTGTATCTTGAGTACCCACCAAGAAAATAGTACCAACCCTTACCTGCGAGTCTATCAAGAATCTAATCCATGAATGGAATAGGGAAATGGTCCTTTTGAGTCCAAGTATTCAATTTCCTGTAATCCATGCACACTCTCCATCCAGTGACCGATCTCATGGGCACCAATTCATTCTTGTCTTTAGGGACTACAGTTATCCCACCCTTCTTTGGAATACATTAAATTGGGCTGATCTACTTGCTATTCGCAATGGGGTAGACCACTCTAGCATGCAACCACTTGATGATTTCTTTCTTCATTATCTCTTGTATATGAGGATTCAACCTACCCTGGTGCTTGATGTTCGATATACATTATGGTTCAAGCTATATCTTATAAGTGTAAATATTGGATGAAATCCCTATAATGTTTGCAATAGTCCATTCTATGGCCTCTTTAAGCCTATGCAACACTGAAATCAATGCTTCAACCTATGTCTCCAATAAATCAGCAACAATAATAACCGACAAGGTATTATCGGCCCATAAAAATGCATAACACAAGTGAGATGGGAGGGCCTTCAATTCTATGTCCGATGGATCCTCAATAGATGGTCGAGCTGGAGGAGTGGTTCTGTTCTTTATTTCAATATCCAGCTTCTTCAGATCATAATTATAACAATCTCTAACTTAGTACATGCTCACCATCTCATCATACTCATTGATTCCATTATTATCAAAGTTCATGATAACTACTGCTAACGCCTTAACCCCAAGTCTCTATTCAATGGGCATAGTAACTGTATCATCATCAATAGTCTGAGTCATGGACACTACTCTCATATCCTTCGGCTATTGCATAGACTGACATATATTAGAAGTAATTTGCTCATCGTTGTGTCTGAACTTCACCTACCTCATCTCCATGTCAAACAAGGCCCTACCCGTAGCTAGAAAAGGCCTTCCTAAGATAATATAGACTTCAAAGTCCACATCATAATTAAGGATCATGAAATCTATTAGGAATATGAAGGATGATACCCTCACCAAAACATCACCCAAAATACTAACTAGTTTCTTCACAATCCAATCAGCTATCAATAACCTCATGGATGTAGGTTTGGGTGACCCTAACCATAACTTTTTATATACAACCAATGACATAAGATTGATACAAGCTCCCAAATCACATAAAGATCTGGAGAAGTAAAGGACCCAATGGTACATGGAATAATAAATGCTTTAGGGTCCTCTTTTTTCTCAACCAACGATAAAAAAACAACGACACTATAATGATGATCATTATCAGTGGGCTTAAAACTCACCATCTTCTTTTTAGTAACCAAATTCTTTATGAACTTAGTGTAGCTAGGAATATGCTCTATTACCTCTACAAAAGAAATATTAATAGACAATTACTTTAATATTGACAAGAACTTCTGATACTTCCCTTCATCTTATTTTTTCTTTAATCTCCAATGAAAAGGAGAGAGAGGTTGTGGAATGATCTTTAGCACATGATCGAATACCTTCTTCTTTGATTTATCCTTCTCAACACTTTTATCAATACCTACCAATTTTTGTGATGACTCCACACTAGTCACCAATTTTTCAGATTCCGCTTCCGGTGCCTTATCTATGTCATCATCATTATCATTCCTAGATTCATTAACTACAGGCATGGGATGATCAATGGTGGCCTTACCACCCCTAGTGGTGATGTCTAAATAGTGATTGTTGTTCTTTGGATTCTGCATTATATTACTCAAAAGGGTGCTTGATTGATGTTGATTCAAATTTGCTGAAATCTCTCCAAAATGCTACTCCAATTGCTTGATTGCAGTAGCATTTGATCCTACTTTTTATGTCAAACTTGAAATATCTGTCTTAATCTCCTTAAGGTAACTCTCCTAACTTTCTTGAACCTTTACCACCTTTAACAACATAGACTTCATCCTTGATTTAATGTCACAGTTCCTCGATGGAACATATGCACCACTTTTTTTCTTATAATCATCTTTAAGTCTCTAGTCACTATCTCTCTCTCTACTTTTATTTCTATATCTATCTTTATAGTAGTTCCAACCTTGATTTCCTTGCCTTGAGTTCCAATTGTCTTGAGTAAATGATTGACCCTTGGCTAAAAAACCTGCCAACTTTCTATCTAGATACTTTTTCTCTTCATCCACATCAGAATTATATAAACTAAAAGCTTTACCTTGTGTCCCACAATATTCACCTTCTCAGAATTCATCATTGTGAACTGATTTTTCAGTAACCCAATCTCCATTCTTAACTGTGTAACCTCTTGAGCCACTAAATTATCAACGACTATAGGATTATTGGAAGCACCAATAGGATAAGTGCCAATATCTCTCTCTTCCTCCTGAGTATGCCACCCTCGGTTGGTAAGAGAAATTCAATCTATGATTTCTGATGCTACATCCGAACATAGGTTCATCAATGCTCCACCAGTAACAGTATCTGCCATAGCTCTAAAACTAGTATTCAGGGCACAATAGAAAATCTCCAGTAGATTTCTCCCTAAAATTTTGTGATTAGGCACCATCATCAACTTCTTCTTAAATCAAAACCATGCCTTATATATAAATTCAGATTGTAATTGCCTAAAATTATAAACCACATTCTTCAACAGTAGAATTATGGTCGAAGGGATGAAACTATCTAACAACTACTTTCGCAGCTCATTCCAACTAGTAATGGACACACAAGGTAATTTCCCTGACATAATGTCACTTCACTAGTTAGAGAGAATAGGAACAACCTAAGTTTAAGAGCTTTCTAATCTACCCTAGGTATAGTGTATGAAGTGAAAATCCCAACAAAATTAATAAAGTGCATGTTTGCACCATCAGTTGGCAAGACAACAAACACACCTTTCAGATTAAATAACTGGATCATAGTACTATTAATGTTGAACTTTACCCCCAGGGGTAGTACAAGAGGAATGATGGCTCTTGTCTCAATAGTCTATACATACCTAAGTCTTTATGTAGATATTCATATACTTGGAAGTACTAAAAAGTTGGGGGTACTGGAGCTCTATCTCTTCTACCTCTATTGTTTTCTGCTTGGCGATCATCTATTGGTGTCTGTCTTGCCCTTTCTACCTCTTGAGCTGACGTTGGGCAACCTCATTATTCCTATTTGTATTAACCTCTAATAGTAACCGCTCAGTGGTTTGCTCTACTATCTCATGAGGAGGTGGGGGGAGGCAAGTCTTGTGGATCATCTTGAGGTAGCTCATGATGAGCATCATGACCGTGTTGTGACATCCTATGATTCTGTTGTAGGATTTTTTTGGCTCTAAATTAAATGGGATCAAAGAATTACCTTGACTCTTAGTACTGGGAATACACCGATGTACTCCCTAAGAAGAACAGAAAAGTAAACATAGAAAACCTCTACAACTTTAATCAACAAATCTTGAACCATATTTCCTGGCAATGATGCCAAAATTTGATGTCTCCCAAACTATACCCTCCAAAAAGATACAATGTAGTCGCCATCAAATTATAGTAACCCAACTAGGTTAGGTTTGATACCACAGGGAATAGGTTAAATCCATCTCTCGAACTTGATAAAGTAGCTAAAAATACAGTAAAGCTAATGACAGGATTTTGTAGTAAATAATAAAAAGTAACAAGTTGGAATGCTTTTGGTTGTAAACAATCTGAGATGAGCACTAGGACTGTGTTCCCTTAGCTTCCTAACTTAGTAGGTTTCTCATGCCCTATCTAACTATCTCACTGCCATACATGCAGAATTGGATAAGCTAGGTATTGCTAACCATCTTATGAATGCGTTGGTAAATCTCACCCTTCACCTTGTGAGTCTCAGGGTGACACATTTCTAACCCTTGTCTTTAATCCCAGTTTAACTATCATCTTGTGGGTATCAAGTTATTAGACGAGGGTTGATAGCCTCGAATCACTATTATAATCTCCATTTACCAATATTAGTCTCTCTTGTAAAGAGGATCTCGAATACAGACAGGTTCTTAGAGTTTTTCACCACTAAGAAAGCAATTAAACTGAAGAAGATCACAATGTAAGTGTAAATAGTGATCTTGAAAAACATCACACTTCCCCTACTTTGTTATTCTGCCATGGTTCCCATAACCATAGTTAAGGGAATTAGTCGCTCATAGTTGCGAAACAATCCATTAAACTCAATAAAAATCATAAGAATAATCTCAAAAATAATTTACCAAGAAACCCAAAGCCTCAAATCAATTAATCAACCAAAAACCAAGAATAAATAGATTCCAAGATCAAAATTCAATCTTAGAATCAAATATGTATTTGAGAATCGTATGAGTGGTAACCTATTACAAGAGTATCCAATGGATATTTATAGTTTCTCAAAATAACAAAGAAAACCTAATAAAAAAAATAGGAAAATAAAGTCGGTAGTGGCTACACCTTAGGCAACGGGTCGTCTGGTCTAATGATGACTCGTTGTCTACTCTGTTGCCTTCTATTTGTGCTGAGTGATGAGGACTTATGGTCAGATACTACATTATCACTCTAGTATATTTTCACCTTTGAGGACTTTTCTCTCTGTTGTCAGAACGACTTCTCACTACAAGTCGTACCCTATCATGATGACATATAGTCTTCTTCTATTTCTTTTTGGGCTTTAACTTGGCTCTCTTCACGACTTTCATGAATTTGTTCTGAATGACTCACACCACAAATTGTTGTAACTCTTAATGAGTCGTGGTCAACCTCAAATTCACTTTTAGAATCAACAACCTTCACTTTTATCACCATGACTTGGGCTACGAGTCTTATAGTCATATAACGACTTGTAGTCCAGTAAGTGTCTTTGATTTTCAGCTCTTTTTCATCTTATTCCGCTCCATTCTCCTTCCAACCTAATTTTCCCACAACACACACAAAACCCACATCATATCTAACAAAATGGCCTAAGTATTTTATCTTTTCATAATTTAAAACATCAAAAGTGCCATGAAACCATGGTACATCATTGGGGGGAGGGTGATACTGACCTCTCAAGTGTTCGGTAAACCACCGCTTGAGCTATAACCTTGGCGGTTGTTCTCATCCCCTTCTTTCCCTACGTTTTTCTCTTATTATTATTCTTTCTTCCTCCTGGCTTGCCCCACAGCTGGAGCGGCCGATATAGGTGTTTCTGGTATGGTTTTGTTGGACCTAATATACACCATCTACGAACAAAATAATGTATGGGATTAGATACAAATTTGGATAGCCAGATATCAATTGGAATCAAAATATATCATGAAAGAAACTAGAATGACAAATTTTCTAAAGTCCTATAACCTTTCAAAAAAGTACAGACATCTTCGTATTGTTATGCGAGACTCTACTGACCTCAATTTGGTATGCTGAGATCAAACAACCTAGGATCTAACACCTACGTTATCATGATCGAAAACCTGGCACCAACAGTATTCACCTGGAAGAAGAACCATCTATCCCAAAACCCCATCTTACAAACAACTCTTAGAAAATCATTAACTAATCCATTAATAGATAAAATCAAGGCTAAACCAAAAAATTAATTGCAATCAAAGGTGAAAAATTGTACTTAAGAAGATAAATTATCCTTAGAAACTTAAGGTCATCCTTACCAAAACAACTAAAAAATGTTCAGAAGGTGATGCAACCCCAAGAACTGAAATGGAAACTTATGTTCAAAAATAATGCCAATAAGGAGTGATTCCATAGTAGCCCAGATATACTGTTCACTGTGAAATCTAAAGTCAACCACTGGGATCACAACAGAGGTCTTGTAGGAGCCGCCAAAATATACACTACACTCACAAAAGTAAGAGCATGTGTAATATTAACACATAAGAAAACGATGGTGTACTGGTATAGTCATTTGGCCAACCCAAGATGGGAATATAAACACATAACCAAATTATAGTAGAACAAGTTAATCCACACTTAACAATCACACTTAGCATAAAAAGCAATAAAATAAGCAATTAGGGATCAAAACAAAAAAATCAACATATTATTACCAGTCAAATTTAGTCATGTTAAGTCAATACAAGTTAGAATAATTTATTTAGTATATAAATATATTTCTCGGTTCACTCATGGAGATGTAAAATCACTTGACCCTCGTACATACACAGTAGGGGTAATATAATCACCCTCTAGCCGTGAATTGAAGGAGATGATTTCTATTCATGTACTAAACCCCAAACACAAGTGTCTGCAAACCGTTTTTCACTAAAAGTCAGTGATAATATTTTAAATACAGAATATTCTACATTTAACAAATAAGATAGGTCAAAAATCAGATAACAATCGTAAAATCATTTGTATTGACCACACTAAATAACATGTCCCAAAAAGCCATACTACAAAGTAGTTAACATGCACATATAACACAAATTCAATTAAACTACAATATCATCACTTACCTCAAACCAAACTTGCACCACTTCTCTAAGTCGGGGCTTTATCCTTTCATGCAATTTTCGCTTGCTCATAGTCTATAATAGGCATATAAGTATGTAATTAATATCATGACCTACCATGTCGAGAATTATATCTTACCCCAAACCCTAAAGTAAAGTTCATGATCATTCTTTTTTCGATTCAGGGCTTTTCTACCAAAATTTACCTAAACTATCAATTCCATGGCTTAAATATTAAATTAAAGGAATGGAAGGGTAAATTAACTGCTAATTAATAAAACTCATTAAATTATTGCTTAATTTCCTTCCTTTCATTAGGAAAAACTAAATTCTATCCTAAAGCCCTCACCGAACTTTATAAATTAGAAATTCTAAGGCTTAATTATCAATTGCAAGTTAACAAGGATGAATTTCTAACCTTTTTGAAGTCAAATGAAGAATTTCTATTGTAAATTACCCCAAATCGCCACTTCTTTGCTCCAAAACAAGTTTCTGAATAATAAACTATTTTGAAAGAAATATTTAATTAAACTGTGATTTTCACCGCTATAACAGCATTGACCAACCTTTGACTACCACTATAGTGGGAGTTTCTCTGATATAGTGCCGATTGATATAGCAATGTGCCAGCCACTCTAGTTGTGTCATTGAGACAGAATGTCCAGTTCTTCCTTAAAATCCATCTTTTTACAACACACTATTAACTCAGAATATATAGTGACCTTTATGCTAAGATTAATTTTGGGAGTTCTACTCACCCAAATTCAATTTCGTAAATTACTAAGAGTTTCTTATTATCTTACCTATCTAGAATTTAAGTCAAATGCCACAAAATCCATTCAAATCATTCTCTGATTTTCCTAGATCATGCCTCATTCTAATTTCGTTTGAAACCAACCAAGCCAAAAGTTTGTAACTTCAAAACTGAGAAGTATTTTAACATGAGATTTTTAACGGGAGGTTCGTACATAACAATGAAAATGATACTTACAGAGGGATGGTAAGAAGACAATGCAAATTGTTTTCCCTACTCTTTTTAGGAAAGTCATTTTCATTATTGTTAAGAAACTTATTTTTCTATTGAAAATATTTATCAAAATTTTTGATCAATCAAATACGAGAAAAAGGAAAAACATTTCCTTCATACCAAGCACACCTTAGTGTTAATTTCGTGAATGGTAATTTAATGGTCAAGTACAAATATATAAAGGTGTCAAATAATGGGTTGGGTTGAATTTGGGTGGGTCAAAAGTCTTTGAGATAACAATAAACTATCCAAAATTTACTTGAGATGAGATGAATTAAAATGCAGGTCACAACCCAAACATGCACTCTTACTATTTTTTAATTTTTTTAATCCTTTTACAGTTTTGTAGTAACTAATAAAATTATTTTTCTTTGTTCTGGCTACTTTTTAAAGTTAAAAGACCAACCAGACCAACTTATGTTAAATTATCATGATTATACACAACATATTAAATAAAAGTTATTTTTACAAGATTTCTCATGAGTCAATTTGAACTACGTATTAGCCCAAAATTTTGATGAATTAAAATGAACTGATTTGATAAATAAATGGATCAACAACCCTCTCAAACTTGAATAAATTAAGCAGATTATAGTTTCAAAAAACTAATTTTGCTATCTCTAAATAAATAATTATTGAGCCATGAATTTATGTAAGTGGATTAAAAAAGATATAAAAATTGAATATGTTAGAGTTGAAAATTTTTGAACCACTTTACCATTACACTTATAATTTTTGTTTATGGAAAGAGCATATAAAAATATATATAATAAAAAGATCATTTTACCTTTTTAGTTAAATCCTATGGGCATATGTAGCACGAAAGCTAAAGTTTCATGTGAATTTAATGACTTTTGTTTATATATATATATATATATATATATATATATATATATATATATATATATATATATATATATAAATTTATTAAATATTTAATAATGCACATAATTATTAAGTTTAATATTAATTTTAGGCCTTTGTATAAACCCATAAACTTCACTCTTGAATAGGGGTGTGCAAAATTCGAATCAGCCAATAAATAGAATCGAAAAATATATTATTGGTGTATTGCTATTTGGTTTATTGCGTTAATGGTTTCTTAACGATTTTGAAAAAAAATTACTGAGTTATTGGTTCAATTTTGGTTCTTTAATTGGGTTATTGGGTAAACGGATAACACAATAAAACTATACTAAACTACTACCTTATCCCTACCTATATATTAGCATTTTAGATTTTACAAAACCATATTCAATTTACTTTTCTCTTTCCTCTTAATTTCTTTCTGTCTCTTTGTAAGCCATCTAAGAATTGAAAGTTTCTTTTGATGAATGTAGTAGGTATATTTGAATAGCTGATCCTATTGATCTTACATTTGTTTTGTTTGTTACTAAATTTTGAAGATAACAGTTAGATGTTAGAACTATTTTATAGATATGTCATTTGTTAGTTTGTTATTGACTTACATATTGAAAAAGTCATTTGGTTCTATATGAGCATTTTTTAATCGGTTAAACCAAAACCCGAACTATTAAGGACAAAAACTTAATAAATCTGAAATTGAGAAAATAAATCTTATCGGTTAAGTTAGTGGTTTAACGTATTTACAAATAAAAATTGAACAGATAATATATAAAATCAAATCAGATTGACTGATACGCACCCCTACTTGTTTTCTTCAATTCTTACTTTTCTACTTTTCTTTTCTCAAAGTTTTATATATCTATTTTTAAAACTATTTAATACTCCTAGCTTATATATTGTGATACATTAATTATACACAAGGGTGGAGCTAGTTCATTGAGCATGGAGTCTGCTGAATCTAGTAGCTATGATCCAATGTATATTAAATTTTTTATTGATTTAGTATAACACTATCATATAACTTTAGAACTAGAATTTCGAACCTATAAATATTAAATCTTAGTTTCTGCAATGACCCTTCTGTCATTCTGAGTAATTCGTCATTTTAAAAAGTTTGGGTTAGGATTTTTCCTGGATTTTAAAGTTTAAAGGTTCAGGCTATGCTAGTCTTGGATGAAATCTGAGCTAGATATTTTTTAGAGCAACCTGGGAATGCATTGGGTAAATGTTGATTGGGAAATCATGACACTTTTTCAAACATATTTTTGTTTAGTAGGACTCCTGAAATTGATCTCATCATGAAAGGGATAGCTCAAAATATTGTGGGTTAAATATATATTGCGATAGTAAGAAATTCAGGGGAGGGAGGTATGACATTCTTACTCACCCATGCCACTATAGTGATGTGTGTGTTGTTATAGAAACATGCGCAAAAGTAAAATAATTTTTGGTATAGCAACGGTAGGTATGGGATTAATTATGGTAGTAATGCCCTAGTAAGGAGGAGAAATGATCATGAACTTGGCCTTAGGGGTTGGGATTGGGTGTAATACTCATCATTATAGGTCAATGGGTTGATTGTATGGTTTATTTGTATTGCTATACCAAAATCAAGTAGAACTTGTGTGGAAAGGCATGTGTTATGACCCAATTTCGAGAACCATGACTACACCTACTTTAGTCTACTAGTAGGTAGGCCAAACCATAGCCTGGAATGCGAAGTAATAGGATAAATGGGTAGAAGGTATAAGAAATCCAAAAAATAAGCATTCAACAGAATTGTAAGCAATAGAAATATAGGTACAAGAATACAAATATCAACGAGGGAGACTGAGAAAGATCAAAAGAATATCCCATGACCTAGTAAGGTCAGTATAAGATCCATTAAATTTAATAATAATAGTAATAAATAGTATAAAATATATACGTATTATAGAAAGTAAAGACTGTACAAAATTAGTATGAGAGAGGATTAATCGAGTTCACCCTATGTCAGGTTGGATAGTACATTAGTGGCGGTGACTCATACTCTGATCTGCATCATAGAAAGATGCAGAAGTATAGCATGAGATCTAAAATAATGGGTACTCAGTAGGTATCATCAACTAACTGAGGTAAATCATAATAAAAGAATAGTAAAATGCAAAAAAGTAATGTAGAGTCATGGATAAAGATGATATCTAGAATACTACTCCATATTTGAGAATGAGTGATAATTATGCATAATGAATAAATCATACTAAATACAATCTAACTATAAACTAACTAGATCCTCATAAGGTAGAAGGTGCAAACACAAGGAAAACCCAGTTGAGCCCCCATAAGCCCAGTGGATTTAATCAAGAAAGAGAGTACCGACAACATAACTTCAATTAAGAAATAGTAAGACAATACCTGAGATTCCCTTCAAATCATAATTCTAGACTTGAACTGGAACTGAAGAGCGATATCATCATAATAATGTTATAACTATATCATACATACCGTACCTGAACTGAAACTAGAGTATCATACCATCATATCTAAGTATCACATATGTAGTGACCTTGGTTTGTGAATTTTCTATTTTTATGTTTTGTGACCATTTAGTCCTTCCTCATAGTTTCTACTTATTGATATTATGGTTCGTTGATGGTTGGCATGGTTCTCGAGGCAATTGGAAATGAGTTGTGTGAGTTTGTGGTTTTTGGAAACTTGAAAAGCCATATAGTTGACTTTGGTCAACACTTGTTATTTTGAGCGTTGGATGGCAAAATGGACTACACCGGTAGATATGGAATGTCGATTTGAGTTGATAGCGGGGTTGGATCAATTTTGGGACCTTTATATCTCATTTCAATTCTTTGTTTGAAAAATAGTGAAATAAGGTTCCAAGGGTTAATTTTGTGAAAATAATCTTTTTTTAACAAATCTGATATCGTCATTGAGTTTAGAATAATAAAATAGCCAAGTAGCATATATGGTTTGTCTCAGTGGGATCTCGATTAAATTTTTGAGAGTCCGATCAAATCTTGGTATGATTGCACTAAAATAAACATCAACTGGTATCTGGTGTACCCGCTTAAGCGCGCAAGGTTCGCTTGAGCGGCCCAAGACCACATAAGAGGTAGTCTCTTTAGTAGCCAGACATCACTTAAGTAGTAATCGCTTTAGTGTCTTGGTACTACTTTAGTGTAGATGCTTAAGCATCCACTTAGTCGCTAACCGCTGTATATAACCCTCTTTTCTCGATTATCCTCCATTTTTGGATCTCCAAGATTTGGAAAAGATAATTTTGTAGGGTTTCAATATTGATTTTTATGTGAGAAACTTCTAAACTCATAACCCACTATTTTTCCTTGATTTATCTTCAAAACACCTTTAAATCATGATTTTAAAGAGGAAAATTTAGGTTCTTATTGATAAAGTTTAAAAATAGTTTTTATTTGTTTTGGACCTTGATTTAATCGATTTTTGCATAGGTTTTCTCTTATAGACTCCTATAACCTTGGGGAATGTGTTTCTGAAATAAAATTCTGGTTATACCCCTTTAATTTTCAAATTCATTTTAAAACTAGTTTTGACCCCGACCCGAATATGGGTAATATGACTATTGTTAGCATTATTTTAATGCGTAGATTCTATATTTGAATGTTGTAGTTGATTTCGAGGCTATTCTCAAGGAGAAAGTTCCATGTTGAGGCACTTTATACCGAGATTCACCATTTTGAGGTAGTTTATGACTTAACTCCTTTCAGATTTAGTTAGATATATAATATATAAGTAAAACATGCTATGGGTTGGTGAAGTAACTAGTTTTTTTTACTTCATGATTATTTTACTTTTGTGTGCCCGTGTGGTAGATTACATTCTGTTATTGTTGACTTACAGTATCTATATTGTGTGTTACTTATGTGGGTGCCTTACTTGACATCATTGACGTTAACTATGCATCTTTATGCCTTCATCTATATATAATCCATGTTTGGGGGCTTAATTTGATAATATAGGCCTTAATTAAGTATTAATTGCTTTTATCATGATAAAATACCTGGGTTAGGGGTTGATATGATAATAATGATATCGTGAATGTATATTTATTATGATGGTAGTTATTTGGAGTTGATAAATCATGAATTATGGAAATATTAAGTTTATTTCTTGGCTCACTTATATATACTTACATGTTGATTGGATATCCTCATTTTGGCCTGATTTTAAGCATTACATCCTTATTTTATATATGTTCATTCATGAGATATTGATACCACTGAGATACACTATTTTTGAAAGAAAATGAAACACTTTTATTAAAGTCCTTTCCATGAACACAAGCCAAAGAGGAGAGTTAAAACTGAGATTGAGATTGAGATATGGGATATAATATATGTATTTCAAACCCCCAATGAGTCCCGTCTTGTAGCTACCAGCTCGATGGGTGTATATGGAAAGTCATGCAATAAATTTCACCATTCATTTCATCCATATTGCATTGCATTGCAATGTATACATATCTTGCTTTTTTCCCTTAGTTTTCTTGATTTATGTGTGATTTCCATGTATTTTCTTCCTTATATCAGTGTTGTTACTGCTTTTGTATACTTATATATGTTAGAACTATTAGTGGAGATGATGTGAACTATGGTTTGGGACTTCTGTTTACAGGTGACGTGCTTATAGTATATTTTACTTATTTTATTTCCTAGTTTGGTCTATTGGCCTATGATACCTACTAAGTACAATTGAACCATACTCACTCCTACTGTGCCTTTTTTGGTAAAGATCCTAGCAAGAGTATGATGCGTGAGCTAATGCTGACATATTTTAGGCTTTTAACGAGAAATAATTGTAAAGTCTTAAGCAACCTGTGTCATTTTTGATTGCTTTCTCTTTGATAATGCAGGAAAGTCAAGATGCAAGAAAACTACACACAACTAAAGCAAAAGAGGTGAATTTGGAACAAGTGGCCATGAAAGTGTAGTTGATGATTTGTCTGATAAGTCATTAAAGTTATGATAAGTTATCAGAGTCATCATCCGCTGTAGACAGTGTGAGGAAGTTGGAATAGAAGTATGACGACATCCCCTGATAAGCCGTCAGATCTCTGATAAGCTATAACAAGAAAGCCGTCACTCAGAAGAAGAAGATTTTTTAACGACATGTCCTGATAAGCTATTAGATCTCTGATAAGCCGTCAGGCATGTCATCACTCAGAAGTAGAAGGCAAAAATTTGAAGCATGCCTGAAGACATATTCTGAGAAGCTATCAAAACTCTGATAAGCCATTAGGTATGTTGTCACGCATAAGCAGAAGGCAAGAAATGGAAATCATGTCTGACGACATGGTTTGATAAGCTATCAGATCTCTGATAAGACTCCAGACATGTCGTTAGATAAGGATAAAAATTCAAACTTGTAATTTTGAATTTTTCTTAAGTTATGGATATAAACAGTAGCTTTTAGGGTTTCATTGAAAAGGGATTAACATCTGAAACTTATTCCAAAGGCTAGTTTACTTCTTTTCTGGGTCTCTTAACTTTTAATTCAATTTTCAATTCTTTGATTGAGTTGGATATTCTTCTTGAGATTGGAAGAGCATCAACCTCAGACTTCATCTTTTGTAAGTTCAGTTTCTCTGAATGATGAATACAATTGTTGTTATCTCTTTCTTTCTCATGTTGAACTAAAACCCATAACTAGGCTTATAGGATCTATGATTATTCCTCCATGGATTTAATAGTTGGTTAGGGTTTGAGTGATTGTGGGAACATCTTGATAATTACTTTGTAATGATTGTTTTCTATTGGTTGCAAACAATAGATCTATCCTTATGTTTGTTTGCTCGAACTGAGAAATAATCTAAAGGTAGTGAATTATCAACGAGGATTTGGAAAGGTTAATTTTCCATCTAATGATTAATGTTGTAACAAGATTAATAAACTCGAGATAAAATTAGTGTGAATAGAAGGTTTTCTTAAGTTCGAGAGAGTTAGGGAGCACAACATATAGGTAGGTTGAGAAACACTTAGATAGACTGTCAATTATGATAATTTGGTGTTTCACACAAGTAATGAGAATCCAGTACTACAACTATTATTCAATGAGGGGTTAGTAATCATAGTGATCATATAACCCTAGTTTGTCTCTATCATTGACTTGAATTATTAAAGTTTTAGCTTTGAGTTCTGAAGCAAGTTAAAACTTTTATCAACCATTAAAAAACCCCCATTTTATCTTTTTGTATCATTTGTTTGAAGTTAACTTGTAGCTATATTTTCAAATTAGTTTAATCGCCACTCACATTGTTCCTCGTGGATTCGACACCGACTCCAAAGTTGGGTAATTATTTTGACCACGACCGCTATGCACTAAATTGACATGTAAGTTGAGCGTTATCAAAAATGGCGCCGTTGCCGGGGAACAATTTGATGTATTGAGTTGGTTTGTAATTTTAACCTACTTGCTTGAATTCTAACTTGTAAATATTTGATTTTAATTTTCTTTTATTTTTTGTGTTAGGTAGATTTTTATTTTAGTTTGCTTATTACTATGGCATCGTGGAATGAACATGAAATTGGTGGTTAGAAATCTTATCTTGATGATCTATGTCCATATTGTGATGGACCTCACTTTTGGAAAGATTGTAGATACACTCCTCAAAGAGAGATGTGTGCACCATCTCCATCCTATCGAGAGTATGATTGTTCTTTATGTGGTGATCAAGATGGACATTAGAGTGATTGACCAAATGCCTTCTCCCCCTATTGTGCTAACCCAAATTCTAGTTCTTCTTATGAGTTTGATAGGTTTTATGGTCAAGAAAAGAAAGAACGGAGCACCAGAAAGAGTGGCATTGAAGTTATGTTTCAACTAATATTGGATCTCTAGAAAGAAATGTATGATATCGTATGTGATATGCGCCAAGACATGAAGCCAATCATTCATAAGGAGATGGATATATAGGTCAATCATTTAAAGCATTCTTCTATATTATGTTTAGATGATATCTTATCTGTGGAATCATTTAAAATAATAGAAATATGTGAAAATGAGGAGCAAGAACGCTATATTTATGTTGAGCTTGATGTTGAGCAACCCTCAGTGATTTTTCAAACAACCGAACCAACCATGAGAGATGATGCCAAGATTGAGGACATGGTGCTAGAGGCAAAAGAAGAAACCAAGAAAATCTCTATTAAAGACTCTAGCCCAATTCAAAGTGAAGATGTCGAGAAGGTGAATAAAAGTGAGTGTGTAGTAGATAATGTAAATTTTGAAGTAGGATTGATTGGGCGTCATTTAAAGCATTTTTCTACATTATGCTTAGATGATATCTTGTCTATGGAATCATTTAAAATACTAGGAGTGTGAAGATGAGGAACAAGAATCCTATATTCTTGATTTTATATTAGACAAGCAACATAAAATCACACCTCACTTTATGGCTAGGTATTTTACCACGCTCAATCCATTACTCGACTTCTTAATTTTTGTTCCACCCCCCTTTGAGCGAGGCAAGAAGATGGACTCTAAGTTGCGGGTAAAATTTATATTTTCAAGGTGGAGGAAAAAGCTAAGTTGGGTCATGCCGCAACACTAAATTAGACACTTTTTGGGAGGAAACCCAAGGTATTTTGTTGTTTGTATTCGTATTATGTGATTGACATCAGATCTTCACACCCATGGTGCCACAGGTATGTTCCTAAATTTCTTGTTTTGGTTTGATGCATTAGGGATGTTGCATGATTTTAAGTTGAGGGTGGAGCTACTTGTGGGTGTTGATGTCCTCCTTTGGTTTTTGTTACCGTGCATTTTTTCTTCAGAGTCTTGTTCCTAGTATATCCGACATATTTAGGCGTATTGTGTTTATTTTGTGATGTGTTGTGGTTAACTGGGGGAAAAATAAGTATCTAGGATAGTTGACATATTTTTGTTGATTTATCTTTGAATGATAAATACCTCTCTAATTATCTGTCTGGTAACTATATGATGTGTATCTATATGTGACTACTGTGAATATTTTTATGGCATTAGTACTAGGTACATGATAATCACTGCAAATAATTTCATGAACCGAATGGGTAGTAGCTTGTGATGTACCTTTATGCCATGTGTGTGTGAGATACTACTTTGTTCCCGTTGTGTGGTAAATCTAGCACTTGCCCGGTTGGTCTTGCCTTGGTTATAGGATAGCAGTTAGGAAAGGATCATAGGTCGTTGTAGATATTAGTTCACTTTTAGCCTAAATGACGTTCTATGTATGAATAATATCCCTTGATCCTGATTTTGAGCCTGAATGCCTATTCTTTTTATTATACCTATCACCTTCCCATTTGTATCACAATGAACCTGTTTTGGACCTGGTCCTTCTTGGAAATTGTGCACTTTGACGTAGGCAAATAACCTAAGTTGAGAGTGGCTATTATAGGGGTGCGTGATGTAAAGTGAGTATGAAGAAGGGTTAAAAAAATATGCAAGGCTGGGTATTGTAGAAAAAGAATGAGAAAAGAAAAGTTGTGCAAAAGAGAAAATAAATGAATAAAAACTACACCCAGCTTGAATGTGCTTTAATCAAGAAAGGGAGAAATAAGGTAAAGGTTGATAAGTGAAACCCCAAAAATAGTGTAGTACCAAGGAGGCTTATTTACTTTAAATATCCTTGTGTATCATACCAGCCCCAAGCCTACATTACAAGCTGAAGAAAAGTCCTATAGTGATCCTAACTTAACAGTCTGAAAGCTTCGATAATGAAAATAAGAGCAAGCTTATGGTATTTGTCATACATTGACTGGAACTTCTTTTTGAGAGTGAGTGTCTCTTGACCATCCCCGCATTGACATGCTTGAGTTCACATATGAGTGAGGAGGGACTTCTTTATTGTAAAGGCACATCGGTTGCATTGCTAGTTGCCTACTTGTTTGGAAAGTGTAATTTGTATATAGGCATGGTTATTGTTGCCAATTTGATGCCATATCTTGATTTCCTTGTATCGCGTTGTTGATCTTCATTGTTATACACAGTTGGGTTTAGAGTGATTGAACTTGGAGAGTGTAATGTGTTTTGAGCTAAAATGGATGATTGACTGCCGAATGTGCTTTGTATCCTCTTAGTTATGTTTAAGTTGCTTGAGGACAAGGAATTGTTTTAAGTTGAGGGTGTTGATGTGTGAGCTAATGCTAACACATTTGAGGCTTTGAACTAGAAATAATTATAAAGTCATAAACAACTTTTGTCATTTTTTATTGCTTTCTCTTTGATAATACAGAAAAGTCAAGATCCAAGAAAATCAAAGACAATAAGAGCAAAAGAGGTGAATTTGGAACAAGTGGCCATGAAAGTGTAGTTAATGACTTTTCTGATAAGTCATCAAATTTGTGATAAGTTGTCAGAGTCATCATCAGATGTAGACAGTGTGAGGAAGTTAGAGCAGAAGTGTGACAATATCCCCTGATACGCCGTTATATCTTTGATAAGCCGTCAAGAATGCCATCACTCAGAAGCTGAAGATTTTCTGATGACATGTCCTGATAAGCTATTAGATCTATGATAAGCCGACAGGCATGTCGTCACTCAGAAGCAAAAGGCAAAAGTTTGAAGCATACCTGACGACATGTTATGTGAAGCTATCAGAACTCTGATAAGCTGTCAGGTATGTCGTCACACATAAGAAGAAGGCAAGAAATGGGAATCATGTCTGACGACATGGTCTGAAAAGCTATCAGATCTCTGATAAACCGTCAGACATGTCGTCAGCTAAGGATAAAAATCTGAACTTGTAATTTTAATTTTTTCTTAAGTTACGGATATCAACAACAACTTTTAGGGTTTCATTGAAAATGGCTTAACATTTGAAACTTATTCCAAAGGCTAGTTTACTTCTTTTTTGGATCTCTTAACTTTGAATTCAATTTTCAATTCTTTGATTGAGTTGTGGGATATTCTTCTTGAGATTGGAAGAGCATCAACCTCAGACTTTAATTGCTCTGAATGATGAATACAATTGTTCCTATCTCTTTTTTTCTCATGTGGAACTAAAACCCATAACTAGGGTTGTGGGATCTATGATTATTCCTCCATGGATTTAATAGTTGGTTGGGGTTTGCGTGATTGTGGGAACATCTTGATAATTCCTTATTAATGATTGTTTTCTATAGGTTGCAAACAATAGATCTAGCCTTATGTTTGCTTGCTCGAACTGAGAAATAAACTAAAGGTAGTGAATTATCAACGAGGATTTGGGAAGGTTAATTTTCCATCTAATGATTAATGTTGTAACAAGATTAATAAACTCAAGATAAAATCAATGTGAATAAAAGGTTTTTCTAAGTTCGAGAGAGTTAGGGAGCACAACATCTAGGTAGGTTGAGAAACACTTAGATAGAATGTTGATACAGATAATTTGGTGTTTCCCATAAGTCATGAGAATCCAGTACTACAACTATTATTCAATGAGGGGTTGATAATCATAGTGATCATAACCCTAGTTTCTCTCTATCATTGATTTTGAACCATTAAAATTTTAGCTTTGAGTTTTGAAGCAAGTTGAAACTTTTATCAACCATTACAAAAAATCCCATTTTATCTTTTCGTATAATTTTTTTGAAGTTAACTTGTAGCTATAGTTTCAAATTAGTTTAATTGTCACTCACATTGTTCCTCGTGGATTCGACCCCGACTCCAAAGTTGGGTAATTATATTGCCGATGATCGGCTTACACTAAATTGACGTGTAAGTTGAGCGTTATCAGAGTACAATAAACAGAGGTTGAGATCTTGATGTTGATTTGTGATATCTGAGGTACCAGACCATCCTAGTGTTCATGGATGAATCTCACTCTATCTTACTTATGTCTTTATTTGGTTCAGAGATAGTTTTTGTACTTTCAGTTTTTGATATGTACTTGATTCCTATTACATTATAACACTAGGTTTTCAGCGGTTTATGTATTATTTCAGACTTTTGTTGGTCGCGATACTTACATACATATATATATACACATACATACATATATATACATACACACACATATGTGTGTGTGTGTGTGTTGAAATGAAAAGTAATGGGTTAAGTTGGTGGAAGGTATAAGAGATACCAAAAATAATCATTTAATAGAGTAAGCAATAAAAAATAGGTACAATAGTGAAAATATCAACAAGAGAGAGAGATAGAAAACAAAAGAATACGGCCATGACCTAGTAAGGTTGGTACAAGGTCCACTAAATCCAAAAATTAGAGTTCTACATAGTTGAAAATATACAGTTATCTCAAAAGTAAAATCTATCCAAAAATAGTAGAAGGAGAGAATTAGCTCTGGCTCTAAAAGCTCATCCTATCTCCTAGTCCCAAAATTAAGCTAGATAGAACATCAATGGCAGTGACTCATACTCGGATCTACATCCAAACAAGATACAGAAGTGTAGCAAAAGTACCAAAACAATGGGAACTTAGTAGGCATCATCGATCGACTGAGCTAAATCATAATAAAACACGAGAAAGTAATGTCAAGTCATGGATAAAGATAATATCACGAATACTACTTGAATTTGAGAATGAGCGATAATTTTGTATAATGAATAAATTAAACTAAATACAGTCTAATTATAACCTAACTAGACCACCATATGCCTAGAAGGTGTATACAACAAGGGAAAAACTTAGCCGAGCCCCCTTTAGCCCTATGGATCCTAACAAGGAAGAGAATATCAACCATCATAACTTTTAGTAAATAACTGTGAGACCATACCTGAGATTCCTTCAAACTATAAAGCTGGACTTGAACAAGAATTGAAGAGTGATATGATCATAATAATGTTATAAATAGATCATATATGTCAGAATCAGATTAGAACTAGTGTATCATACTATCAAATCCAAGTATAGTATATGAATCCCAATTGTCGAACTTGAATTGGAACTAGTAAATAAATACAAGGTCACAAGTTTAGTCCAAGGTTGAAAATGCATCTAAATCATCCTAAGGGTCAAGAATTATTCTAGGGTGATGAAAGAAGTCCTTTCATGTCTAAGAGGGTCTAGATATTGACCAAGAAAAAAAACAACATGGCCTACTACTAATCCTGAAAATTCATACTAAGACAAGTTTATACCCAAAATAAATCTAAGTATCCAATGTTCCACTACTAAATATTTAATAAGTGACAACTAGGCTTCAAGTAACCACCTTACACCAAGTAGGATGAATGAGCCTGAACTCTACCTATAACAATTATTAAAGCAACAACATAATTCAAAAGTCACTAAACATACGACCAAGTTGTAAAACCCAATCCATTATTAGCATAATACCATACCAATATCACAATAAAGCTCAATATAATAAAGAAGTAAGCCTAGCCTACCTGAACTCCATAGAAAGCTCTATAAGTCCAATAAATCAGGGATTTTTGCTTTTGAGAAGCCTCCGCATGATCTATGCTATCAAAATAGTTATCTATATGTTAAAATGAGAATAACAAAACCTTAATGCATATAAATTCTCTAGATCAAAGATTGAGCTGAAAGTCCTATGAGGGGCTCACTCACAAAATCACGACTTTGAAACCATTAGAATTCCCTCAAAGCTCAAGAATCATTTAGCTTAAAAAATGGATAAAATTAGAGCACAAATAGGGCCCTAAATAAGCTCATAAAACAAATTAGAATTTTTTTTAAATTAAAAAATTAATCAAGAATTTATTGGAAACTTACAGAAATATCAATGAGAAAATGACCAAAATGATGTTCCTAAATCACTCCAAATGCCTAAGGATCGATATCCATACTTTCTTAGATAACTAGGGTATTTAGTCGATTTGGAACATAAGAAAAATAGAGAGAAATTGGTTTTCACAATAATAAATACTGGCAAGGGTCTTCATCGCGATTGTAAGAACCCTGTTACAAATGCGATGCCTGACCCAACTTACTCATCGCGAAAGCAAAGGTATGCTCACTAATGTAATGACCAGTCTTTATGATATTGGTGATAACGACTCAAGTCCTTCTGAATATGATGATCAATAACCTTGACCTTCACAAAATCAACTGAAACATCACAAGCAAGAATGCCATTTTTGTCCTACACCAGAAACTTGACAAATTTGTAATGTTTAATCAAGCTTAAGGCTTGTTTGGAGTTCCATAAATGCAAAAAAAATGTAATACACTATAAAATTTGAAATTTTAAACTCAATGCTGCCACTGAAATTTCTATCAGAGGTTGTTTTAATTAATGTAGGTCCCACACCCAAGGGAACTTTTAACAAACATCCATCCAATAGCCCAAAATAAGTCTGAAAGCCTTGGAACCCAAATCAAGGGTCTTTCCAGCCTAAAATTTATGTTTTTGGATCTAATAAAACTGTTAGAATTAACATACAGGGCTGTTTACTTATAGTTTAGGCTCGATACCTAATTTATAATAGTAAAAAGGTCAAAACAGAGAATTAACTTTGAAAATCAAATAAACTATCCGATAGTGGAACTTTCAGCTTTACAAAGTCGTAAATGACTTGGTCCACCTATGAGAAAGTTCTAAAACACCAAAAGAATGCAAAAATATAGAAAATAATATAGAGGGTCATCACTGTAAGGATCAAGATTTGATTTAGGTATGAGATGGCTACGTAGTTTAATCTAATTTGAGTTATGTCTAAATATTAACTATTTCTTAGTATTGTTATTTGATGCATGTGTTGAGGAATAAAAAAGGGTAAAAAGACTTATTGGATTATATAAGTTTGATCACATTTTGATGAATCTTTATCTAAATCTTGAGGTTACTACAAGTATTGATTGATATCATTATTCTGTGTTTGTTATGATATTACATTAATTAATGTGGAGTGTAATAGTAATGGTACATCTCTACGAGATTTGGTAAAATATGATACACAGGCACTTTTGTTTGGGATATGGTACATGGACATAATTCATCTCCTGTAGGTCATAACTAAGGGGGCAACCATAAGGTTTTTGGTCTGTGTATAAGGTAGAGGTGAGTTTGATGGTTCCATGAGTGAGTTGTTAATTATATATAAATGTTGACTTGATTTTGTTTATTTGACTTAATTGACTAAAGTGATTATTTTTTGACCCTCTTGACTAGTTGTCTTATTGACTTTTTATTATTTGTGCTGAATTTTATTTTCTATGCCGAGTGTACTTAAATAAATAAGGTTATGTAGTTATGACCATCTGTTAACTTGTTGAACTACATTATTGTTAAATGTTCACATATTTTATTTTGGATTGGCCAAATAACCCTACTAGTACACTATTGTCTTCTTTTGAGCTGATGCTACACTTGCTCTTACTTTTGTTGAGCGCGGAGCATATTTTAGCAACTTACTTGAGACATTAGTTGTGATTTTTAGCGCGTGATTCAAATCTTAGAGTGAACTGCAATTTTTAGGCTTCCATGGATTCATTAGTTTATTCTTCTAGTCCTTTGTTTCTGTACTATGATACATTATTAGTGTTTTTGGGTTGCATCCCCTTTCTTGATATTCTCAATGTTTTGGTATAGACAATTTTCAAATTTTAGGGAGAGTTTTGGTTAAGTATAATTATAATGATCCTCCTAGTCATTTCCTGTATTTTTGTGCTTTTCAATGTTCAGAGATTTAACACAGCTGCATCACATTATTTATGACTTGTTGGTACTGGCCGTTTGGCCACCAGGCAGTTCATTTGATTTTTAGAACCAATTCTCCATTTTGGAGATTTTAATGTTATAAAATAAATAATAGATCTAAACTTTTGACAAATAGTCCTAGATGCTAATTCTAACAGTTCTATTAGCTTTATAATATCAACTTTAGGCTAGGTGACCCTTGGTTTGGGTCCTATGGCTTTTGAACTTATTTTGGCCTATTGGGTGAACTTTAGCTAAAACATCCCTTGAGTGTGAGCCCCACATTTGATCAAAACAACCTTAAATAGAAATATTGATGGTGCCGTTGAGTTTGGATGTCAAATTTGCTATATAGCATAGTTAATTTATGTTTATGGTATTTCAGATAAATCCTGAGGATTCGATCAAAAACTTGTCACTTTGCCAAGTTTGCTGGTGCAAGCCAAAAATGGCATCTGAATTTATGAGGCATTGGCTGTATTCACGAAGGTCAGTGTTATTAGTCATTATATTTGAAAAGGGTTATCTTTTGATTAGTCAAGATTTGTTCTTTGTGATCGCGGTATACTGATCGCATTTGCAAAAGGCTATCCAGGTTAGAGGTCACATTCGTGATGGGGTCCCAACGAACACGATAAATAGATCCCTAACGGCATTTAAAGCTGTGGAACTCATTGTTCTTTCATTGTTTTCTTAAGTACAACTATCATTAAAGCCCTAGAGAGCTAATAAATTATGATGATCTATCATTGGGTGTCAGGAGTGAGTTGGGGATGTCATTATGGTCGTTTTCTCACCTTTATTTTCGTAAGTTTCCATTAATTTCTAGTTTAATTCTCTAGTTAACTTTAAACCCCTAGTTTACTTTATAGGATGTTCGGGACTTAATTATGTTAGAATTCACCCTTTGTTGAGGGTAAATGATCCTTGAGCTTATGGGTATATGTTGATGATTTTAGTTTTGTGATTCTGCAAGTGGACCTACATGGGATTTTTAGTTTGACTTTTTACTCAGAGCATATATATGCAATATGGGTATCACTATCCTTATCTTAATACATATTTATTATTTTGATAGCATGGTAGCATTTAGAGGCTTCTCGATAGGAAAAAGCTAGTGGATTTTCTCAAACTTTCAAAATTATCCAGGTAGGCTAGGCTTATGGTATCAGTGTAGTATTATGCTAGATTTGAGTAGGTATTTATTAATTGGTTGATAATTTTACTAATTATTGATTATTTGGATGATTAGAGAGCCCATTTGGGTTGATTGTGGACCATCTTCCCTCATATTGGATTAGATTTATACCTAAGGGCTAGATTTGACTTAGTACCTTGGGATAAAATTATAAAGCCTTAGCCTAGGTTTGTGTTGGTACTTGACTTAGTGTGGATTTTTTAGGTTAGTAGATATGCTTAGCTCCTTGTAGACTTAAGAAGATCTTAACTTGTCAACCTAGATTTAGTCTTAATCCTTGGAATGATTTGGGAAATCTAATGGATTTCGGTTAGCCTTACTACTCCATATTAAGTAACCTTTAGGACTTTGAAATCATATATTGAGATTTGGTGGTTGTAATACCCCAAAAAATCCATTTCAATATTAGCTTCATGTTTCAAGATCATGCATAATACATCATGGTTACTTGGTAGTTTCATGATCAAGGTTGATGTGAATTAAGGTCTCAAATATGTCCTAGCTATTGTGCGAATCAAAACATTCCTTACCGATTGAATTCTTAAGAAGGATATTGGTATTTTCAACTTAAAAAGAGAATATCTATCATTATACAATGAGTTTTTGATACCATGACCTACCAATGGATAGATAATTTGATAATATTTCCGTCGATACCAAATTCGCCTAAAACGGACACCCGGTGAAGAAGTTATGGCTATTTTAAGTTTTTGTTGCAAGACGAATGCCATTTAGGTGCATGGCGCGTCGCGCCGGAGGCCAAAATGGAACTCGTCAATTTCTAGAAAGCCTCCGCGATAGCCCCACTTCGCTCCAAGCTTCCAGGTCATAATAATTGGCATTTTACCAAGTTCCGCATCACGCTGGGGCCCTAAATCAGGATAAATTTTGCGTAGTTTTTAGTTTTTGTTTTAAACTCCTCAAGGGAAATGTGGTAACTTCCCAAAACCCTATATATACTCTTTAAACATGGTATTGAAGCCCCAAATAAGACCTTTACATTAATTTTATCACAATTCACTCAAGAACAGTCAAGAACAAGTCTAGGGTTTCCATTGGGGTTTCAAGCATCAAGCAAACTCAACCGTAGATTCCATGAATTCTTAATCTAAGGTATGCGTAGTGTTCATCTATGGATCCAATCCATTCTTAGAGATCAATAACCATGTTTTTAAATGTTATTTAGTAAACTTTTTACGGTGATATAAGCATGTACATGTTGATGATTGTTGTTTAAGTTTCAAAATGATATCTAAAGATGTTTTCAAGAAATATATATGGTTGTTAGTTGAAAAACATGAAATTTAGGTGGTTTAATAGGAAGCAAGCCTGAAATCCACCTATGCTTTAAATAATGCATGCAAGGTGTTTGATAAAATGCCTAGGATGCTAGAAACCCATAATTACATGATTCCATGATATCTAAATGACAAGTCCATATTAGCTATACACTTCCATTTGAATTTCCATGCTATTTATGTGTTGTTATTGTTGTGGCATGAAGCATGTGTGATAATGGAAATATGAATTATATACATGAAACATATCTATGCTCTCCCTACCATGTTGACAAGTGAATAAATATATGAAGTATACTATCCCCTACTTATAATATTGTAAATTGTGGACTCTAATCTTGTGATCAAGTCATGTCATGTGTGCCAGTTTCCTTCTATCAAGTCCTGGGGGTATTCGTACCCGAAAAATATAGCTGTGTGCCGAGAGCCATGTCATGTGCCATGATAAATCCAGTCAAGCTATACTCTATAGAACTCAGTCAGTCATGTGAGTTAGGAAACATCAGAAATCTCATGATCTCAGTTAACTCTCAGATAATAGTACGACTCCCTCAGTCAATGGATATTAGTTATTCAGTCTATGTACATCCAGTTAAATCATGTTCAGTCCCTTCAGATGGGAGCAGAAGTTAGCACCAAGTGAACCCAAGGATAGGAACTCCCCTGCCAGTTTAGGGTGTGATTCTTAGCAGTCATCCTTGTCTTCCAGAACTACGTAGCCAGCGTAGGTTGAGACATCTTAACCTGTCAGATTAGGGTTGATGAGGTGGCTTAACCTGTCAGTTTAGGGTCCCACCGTTCTCACTCTGAGTACCTACCATATAAGGGTCACTTACAACTATTATTACCAGTGGCGCGGTATTGACACCACTTCAGTCGGGGTGGAGATTGGACCCCAGCTTATCCGTAATGGTATACATGGGGCATTTTAGTTAAATAAATACCTCCCACAGTTTCAGTATCAGTCTCAGTAAAATAACTCAGACAGTTCTTCATATATTAGTATACCAGGACTATTAGATATAGTCAAATTCAGTTATAGCACGGGACTCAGAGAGTTCTACAAGATTTAGGACTATCAGACACAGTCGCTCATGTTATCAGAACTATAGTTCCAATTATGTATTAGCGTACAGATTTAGCTACCACGTACTTATGATCTCAGTTACTATATATGTATGTTTGTACTCTTACGTTCATATCAGTCAGTCAATTAGCATTATTCATGCATGTAAACCCTTTGCATTAGCCTACCTCACTCGTATACTTAGTACTCCAGTTGTACTGACGCATTTGTGCTATGGTTCTTTCTTTTTATGTTATACCATAGGTCTAGAGCCACGAGTTCCAGACCAGCAGTAACTTTCCAGTCGCAGTGTTGCAGTGAGTCCTCATTTATTTGAGGATAATAGATTTGATTTATTCATTTATTACTTTAGTTCAGCTTTATGGAGTTAGTTGGAGACATGTTCCTTCAACTCCTTATTCAGACAGTACTTAGAGGCTTTCAAATTTAATCAGATTTAGCTATCAGATTTAGTATTCAATTTTATATTCAATTTTTTTAGGTATTCATTACCCCATGGATGTTACTATATCTCTTCAGTTTAACCTTATGGCCTACATGTTTAGGTTTTCCACATATTATATGTATATTATGCAGTGTACAGGTACAAATATCAGTAGGGTCATGAGCACCGTGTAGCATTCTAATTTAGAAAATCAGGGCATTGCAAACTTGGTATTAAAGCCTAAGGTTCAATAGAGCCCTAGGAATTTTGAAAGCCACATCTAGTAGAGTCATGTGCATTGGTGTGTTACGCGCCATATTTATGTACAGGAGGCTATAATATGTTTTAGGAATAGTTTCCCTTCTTTCAGTATTTATGTCATGCTAGTGAGCATAATCTCAAGTTAAACTCCCAGTCTAATCCATTCTTCTCTTGTTGCGAATATGGCCCCAAAGAGAATAAATTAGCCAGCTCCTTAGCCCGAAGATCCTTTGGGCGAACATGTTTCTCATCCGGAGTTTAGAGCCGTATTCACCATACTTGATCAGTCTGTGGCTGCCCAAAATGAAAGGCCACCGGCTATTCTGGCCAATCAAGTGTCAAATTCTGTAGTAGCTAGGATTCGGGACTTCACTCGAATGAACCCTCTATCATTCCAAGTGTCTAAGTCTGATGAAGACCCTCAAGAGTTCATTGACCACGTTCAGAAAGTCATTGACATCACGGGTGTTACTTCTATTTAGAGTGCTGAGTTAGCTGCATATCAGTTACAAGATATGGCTCACACTTGGTAAAAACAGTTGAAGTCCAAGAGGGTAGATGGTCCAGGTCCCATTAGGTGAGAGGAATTTGTCACATATTTGTTAGATAGATTCTTTCCCCAAGATCTGACGGAAGCCAAAGTTCTTGAGTTCATCAACTTCAGACAGGGAAATATGACGGTTAGGGAGTATTCTCTCAGATTTACTCAGCTAACCAGGTATGCCCCTCATGTGGTTGCAGACAATAGGGCTAAGATGAGCAAGTTCATATCAGAGGTGAATGATAGCGTGGTGAATAAGTATAGATCTACAATGCAAAACAGTGATATGACCTTTACTAGAATCATGACCCATGCTCAACAGATAGAGAAGAAGAAGGTTAGGACTAGAGAGAGGCAGAATAAGAGAGAAAAATTAGGCAGTTTTAGTTTTGCTCAGCCCAAATCAAAGGGAGGGAACCGTTTACAGTTTCATCCCAAGTCAGCAGCTCCAGCTCCTTCCTCCGCTAGTGCCCCAGTGCTGAAATTCAAAAACGGCAGTAGAGACAAAGCGCCAATCTCTAAATCTCAGGGTAGTGTTAGCAGTACCCGAACAAATCCCCTTTGTCAGGCTTGTGGTAAGAACCACAAGGGTATTTGCAGAGTCGGTAGTGATGTCTATTTTAGTTGTGGCAAGTTAGGCCACAGGATTAGAGAGTGTCCATAATCAGGTCTTCAGGGCCAGCAAATTTATTCCGCAGCTCAGTCCGGTTGCCCGAACCAGCAGGGTGACACTTCCAGTGCTACTAGTGGGCAACGCCCAAATAGACTCTATGCTCTTCAGACCGACACGATCAGAAAAATTCTCCTGATGTCGTTACTGGTACATCACAAATTTTCCATGTTCATGTTTATGCTTTGCTAGACCCAGGTGCAACCTTTTCTTTTGTTACTCCATACATAGCAGGCGATTTTAGAATCAGTCCCGAAATTTTAGCAGAGCCCTTTTCAGTCTCTACCCCAGTGGGCAAAACCATCATAGCTCGGAGGGTATCAAGAACTGCCTGATTATGATATTTCAGAAATCTACGTCAGCAGATTTAGTCGAGTTAGAGATGACGGACTTTGATTTTATTCTCGGTATGGATTATCTTCATTCCTGCTATACCACAGTCGACTGTAGAAACAGGATAGTTCAGTTTCAGTTCCTGAATGAGCCTACCTTAGAGTGGAAGGGTAGTGTTTTAGCGTTCAGGGGTCAGCTTGTTTCCTACCTCCGGGCAAGGAAAATGATTTCTAAGGGGTGTGTGTATCATCTCGTGCATGTTAAAGATTTCAATTCTAAATCTCCCAGTATTGAATCAGTCCCAGTGGTTAGTGAATGTTTAAATGTCTTTCCTGAAGATCTTCCAGGCATTTCTCCCGAAAGGGAAATAGACTTTGGCATAGATCTTCTCCCAGATACTCAGCCTATCTCTATCTCACCATACAAAATAGCACCAAAAAAATTTAAAGAACTGAAAGATCAGTTGAAGGATCTCTTAGATATGGGATTCATCAGTGCTAGTGTATCCCTATGGGGTACGCCAGTCTTATTTGTGTGCAATAAAAACGGTTCTCTCAGGGTGTGTATTGATTACCATCTGGTCAACAAAGTTATGGTCAAGAATAGGTATCCACTTCCCAGAATAGATGATCTGTTCGACCAACTTCAGGGTGCCAGTTATTTCTCTAAGATAGACCTCAGATCAGGTTATCATCAGCTCAGAGTTAGAGAATGTGACATCCCAAAGATAGCTTTTTGTACTCGGTATGGCCGCTTTGAATTTGTAGTCATGTCCTTTGGTCAAACCAATGCCCCTGGAACTTTCATGGACTTGATGAACTGTGTGTTCAAGCAGTACTTGGACATGTTCGTCATAGTCTTTATAGATGATATTCTGGTTTATTCTCGCACTGAGCGTGATCATTCAGACCATCTCAAAATTGTTCTTCAGACCCTTAGAAATCATTATTTATTCGCCAAGTTTAGTAAGTACGAGTTTTGGCTAAGATCATTAGCATTCCTTGGCCATATTATTTTCGGTGAGGGCATTGGAGTAGATCCTCAGAAAACTGAAGCGGTAAGAAACTTGCCCAGACCCGTATCTCCAAAAAGTATCAGGAATTTCTTGGGTTTGGCTGGCTATTATAGATGGTTTGTCGAGGAATTTTCTTCTATTACGTCTCCTATGTCTAAATTAACTCAGAAAAAAGTCAAGTTTCAGTGGTCAGATTCATGCGAGAAGAGTTTACAGGAATTGAAGACTCGACTCACTATAGCTCCAGTTATAGCTCTTCCAGATGGTTCAGATGGGTTTGTAGTATATTGTGATGTATCCAGAGTGGGTTTAGGTTGTGTCCTCATGAAGCATGGTAAGGTCATAGCCTATGCCTCCAGATAGTTAAAACCCCATGAGAAGAATTATCTTACTAATGATCTTGAGTTAGCAGCCGTAGTTTTTGATTTGAAGATTTGGAGGCATTATCTTTATGGAGTTCATGTAGACATCTTCACAGATCATAAGAGTCTCCAGTATGTCTTTTCTCAAAAAGATCTCAATCTTCATCAGAGAAGGTGGTCAGAGCTATTGAAGGACTATGACATGAGTGTCCGTTATCATCCGGGCAAGGCCAACGTTGTGGCTGATGCTCTCAATAGACTCTCCATGGGCAGTATTTCTCACATTAAGGATAGAAAAAAAAAGATAACTCAGGAAATCCATCAGCTTGCCAGACTAGGCATTCGCTTAGTCGACTCTTCAAAGGGTGGTGTATGTGTTTAGAGTAGTTCAAAGTCATCTCTAGTTTCTGAGGTGAAAGAAAAGCAAGACATGGATCCTAGCTTTGTCAAGCTGAAAGAGTCAGTTCAAAATTAGAAATTTTAGGTTTTCTCCCAAGGGGGAGATGGTGTTCTTCGTTGTCAGGGTCGTTTGTGCATTCCTGGTGTAGATAACTTGGGACAACGAATTCTTGCAGAAGCTTATGGTGCGTGATACTCTATTCATCCAGGGGCCACTAAGATGTACTGTGATTTGCGAGAGATCTATTAGTGGAGTGGGATGAAGAGTGATGTTTCAGAGTTTGTGGCTAAGTGATCTACATATCAGCAGGTTAAGAAAGAGCATCAAAAATCTAGTGGTTCTATGCAAGAGTTCACCATTCCTACTTGGAAGTGGGAAGAAGTGAACATGGACTTTATGATGGGTTTACCTAGAACTCATCATCAGCATGATTCAGTTTGGGTCATTGTATATAGAATGACCAAGTCAACCCATTTCCTTCCAGTTTATATCTCCTATTCAGGCAAGGATTATGAAAAATTCTACATTAGGGAGTTGGTCAGATTACACGGTGTTCCCTCATCTATCATCTCAAACAGAGGTACCCAGTTCACCTCTCATTTCTTGAAAGCATTCCAAAAGGGTCTCGGTACCTAAGTTCATCTCAGTACAATGTTTCATCCTCATACATATGGTCAAGCAGAAAGGACCATTCAGACTCTTAGAGATATGTTAAGGGCGTGTGCCATTGATTTTAAGGGAAGTTGGGATGACTACTTGGCCTTGATTGAGTTTGCATACAACAATAGCTATCATTCCAGTATTCAGATGGCTCCATTTGAAGCTCTCTATGGTAGGAGATGTAGATCTTCGATCGGTTGGTTCAAAGTTAGTGAAGCCTCAGTCATAGGTCCTGACTTAGTATTCGACGCCTTAGAGAAAGTTCAGTTGATCAGAGAGAAACTCTGGGATGCTCAGAGCCGAAATAAGTCTTATGCAGATGTTCGTAGGAAGGATCTCGAGTTCAAGGTCAATGAATATATCTATCTTAAGGTCTCTCCCATAAAGAGAGTGAAGAGGTTCGGCAAGAAAGGGAAACTCAGTCCCTGATATGTCGTTCCCTTTAGGATTTTCAATCGCTTCGGCAAGGTAGATTATGAGCTAGAATTGCCTTTAGATCTAGCCTCAGTTTATCCAGTCTTCCATGTCTCTTTGCTCAAGAAGTGCATAGGTGACCCAACAGTTGTAGTCCCTGTTCAGAGCATTGACATTCAGAACAACCTCTCTTATAAAGAGATTCCAGTCAAAATATTAGACTATCAGACTCGATTAAGGAGCAAAGAAGTCCCTCTAGTTAAGGTTCTTTGGGAAAAGCAGTCTCATGAGGGAGCTACTTAGGAAATAGAAACAGATATGCGTACCAAGTATCCTCACCTCTTCCCCGCAAATTCAGATCAAGCTTAAGGTAACAGTTCTCCTTAAGCTTATTTAGTTTCATGTTCATGTCCCCAGTTTAAAATTGGTATCTATTACCGTTGCATCCTTAGTTATGCATTCATGTATCAGTTCAATTATAAGGTCATGCATCCGATATGCATTCTCATCTTGAGAAGCTCAGTTTATCAGATTGCTTAGTTATGCATCCATGTACTAGTTATCCATGCGTCAGATATGCATGAGTTAATTATGTTTAGCATGTCATTCCTGAGATCATGTTTCAGTCCTTCATGTTCAGTTCATGTTCGGCTTGTCTCATTTTCCCCCCTCAGTTAAGTCTCATTCGAGGATGATTGTTCTTAAGGGGGAGATATTGTAATACCCTGAAAAATCCAACTCAATATTAGCTCCATGTTTCAAGATCATGCATATTACATCATGGTTCCTTGGTAGTTTTATGATCAAGGTTGATGTGAATTAAGGTCTCAAATATGTCCTAGCTATTGTGTGAATCAACATATTCCTTACCGATTGAATTCTTGAGAAGGATATTGGTATCATCAAATTCAAATGAGAATATCTCTCATTATACTACAAATTTTTGATCCCATGACCTACCAACGGATAGATAATTTTATAAGATTTCCGTAGATACCAAATTCTCCTAAAACGGACACCCGGTAAAGAAGTTATGGCTATTTTAAGTTTCTGTTGTAAGACGAATGCCATTTCAGTGCATGGCTCATTGCGCCAGAGGCAAAATGGCACTCGTCAATTTTCAGAAAGCCTCCACAATAGCACCACTTTGCGCCAAGCTTCTAGGTCACAATAATTGGTATTTTACCAAGCTCCGCATTGCCCCGGGGCCCTAAATTGGGATAAATTTTGCGTAGTTTTTAGTTTTCATTTTAAACTCGTCAAGGGTAATATGGTAACTTCCCAAAACCCTATATATACTTTTTAAACACGGGATTGAGTCCCCAAAGAATCCCTTTACATTAATTTTATCAAAATTCACTCAAGAATAGTCAAGAACAAGTCTAGGGTTTCCATTGGGGTTTCAAACTTCAAGCAAATTCAACCATAGATTCCACGAATTCTTAATCTAAGGTATGCGTAGTGTTCATCTATGGATCCAATCCGTACATAGAGCTCAAGAACCATGTTTTTAAATGTTATTTTGTAAACTTTTTGTGGTGATATAAGCATGTACATGTTGATGATTGTTTTTTAAGTTTCAAAATGATATCTAAAGATGTTTTCATGAAATATATGTGGTTGTTAGTTGAAAAACATGAACTTTAGGTGGTTTGATGTGATGCAAGTATAAAATCCACCTTTGCTTTAAAGAATGCATGCAAGGTGTTTGATAAAATGCCTAGGATGCTAGAAACCCATAATTACATGATTCCATGATATCTAAATGACAAGTCCATGTTAGCTATACTCTTCTATATAAATTTCCATGCTATTTATGTGTTGTTGTTGTTGTGGTATGAAGCATGTGTGATAATGGAAATATGAATTATATTCATAAAATGTATCCATGTTCTCCCTACCATGTTGAGATGTGAATAAATACATGAAGTATACTATCCCCTACTCATAATGTTATAAATTGTGGACTCTAATCTTGTGATCAAGTCATGTCATATGTGTCAGTTTCCTTCTATCAAGTCCTGAGGGTATTCGTACCCAAAAAATATAGTTGTGTGCCCAGAGCCATGTCATGTGCAACGATAAATCTTAGTCAAGATATACTCTATAGAACTCAGTCAGTCATGTGACTCAGGAAACATTAAAAATCTTATGATATTAGTTAACTCTCAGATAATAGTACTACTCCGTCAGTCAATGGATGTCAGTTATTTAGTCCATGTACAGCCAGTTGAATCATGTTCAGTCTCTTTAGATGGTAGTAGAAGTTAGCATCGAGTGAACCCAAGGATGGGAACTCACCTGCCAGTTCAGGGTTTGATTCTTAGCAGTCATCCTTATGTTCCAGAACTACGTAGCCAGCATAGGTTGAGACATCTTAACCTGTCAGATTAGAGTTGATGAGGTGGCTTAACCTGTCAGTTTAGGGTCCCACCATTCTCACTTTGAGTACCTACCAGATAAGGGTTACTCACAACTATCCTTACCAGTTGCGTGGTATTGACACCCCTCCAGTTGGGGCAAAGATTGGACCCCAACTTATCCGTAGTGGTATACATGGGCATGTCGGTTGAAAAACTACCTCCCACAGTTTCAATATCAATCTCAGTTAAAAAGCTCAGATAGTTCTTCAGATATCAATATACCAGGACTGTTAGATATAGTCAAATTCAGTTATAGCATGGGACTCAGAGAGTTCTACCAGATTCAGGACCGTCAGACACAGTTGGTCATGTTATCAGAACTACAGTTCCAGTCATGTATTAGCGTATAGATTTAGCTACCACGTACTCACGATCTCAGTTACTATATTTGTATGTTTGTACTCTTACGTTCATATCAATTAGTCAATTAGCATTATTCATGCATGTAAACCCTTTGCATTAGCCTACCTCACTAGTATACTCAGTACTCCAGTTGTGCTGACACATTTGCGCTATGGTGCTTTCTTTTCATGTTACACCATAGGTCCAGAGCCACGAGTTCTAGACCAGTAGTAGCTTTCCAATCGTAGTGTTGCAGTGAATCCTTATCCATTCGAGGATAATATGATTTGATTTATTTATTTATTACTTCAGTTTAATTTTACGGAGTTAGTTGGAGACATATTCCTTCAACTCCTTATTTAGACAGTACTTAGAGGCTTTCAAATTTAGTCAGATTTAGCGATTAGATTCAGTATTCAGTTTTATATTCAGTTGTTTTGGGTATTCATTACCCCATGGATGTTACTATATCTCTTCAGTTGAACCGTATGGCCTACATGTTTAGGTTTTCCATGTATTATATATATAATATGTAGTATACAGGTACAGATATCAGTCATGGGTTAGCTTGTCGTCCCTCGAGGTCATGAGCATCGTGTAGCATTCTGATTCAGAAAATCGAGGCGTTACAGTGGTTGATATCGCTTCTCATATTAAATTGATTATATTACTTAGGAGTTCATAATAAATGATGTTGAAAGAGACTGATGACCTTGGAGTATTATAATACTTGGCTTATTTATCAAGTTTTGATTCAATTACGATGATTGGTAGCTCTCTCTTTTACTTATTATATTGGGTTTATTTATGGCATGGTTATTCCCAAAGCACTTAATTACTAGTTCTAGTTCAATTCTGACATTCATAATCCATATGAGGCACTTTATTATGATGGTACTATTCTCAATTTTGGTTTAAGTTCAACATTTATATTTCAAATGGAGTACCAGGTATGTTATCATATGTGGGCACACTTTAAGTCGTCTATTGTTGGTACTTTCCTCATTGTTTGCATTATATTTCAAATAGAGTCCCAGGTATGTTATCACATATGGACACTATTTAAGATATCTATTGTTGGTATTTTCCTCATTGTTTAGATATGCCAGGCTTATGAGGGATCGATCGGGTTATTTGTCTCTTATATGTTCCTTCTAGGCTTATGGGGGCCTAGTTAGGTGGTAGTTAGACTGCTTTTACTTTGAGTTAATTGTTTAGCCTATTTATCATTTTATCCTAGTTTGGAGTTTTATTTCAAATTTAGCCTTATCCCCCACTTTAAAATTTATATTCTCATACTTTATTTTGCTTTTGTTGTAATTTAGCACAGTTGGCCAATGATGACTACTAAATACACATTTCTTTTGGTACCTATACTACACTCTGCAACTATTTTTTGATGCAAATCTGAGTATGAGTTACTACCATTGATGCTTTATTTGGACTTGATTTTAGGAATTTGGAGATAGGGTGAGTCTTCAAAGCCAGATTTGAACCTCTCTTCTTCTGCTATTTTAGATAGTCTTTAATATTTTGGGATGACATGTATATTTGATACTGCCTACTACTCTCTTTTTGGATTTAGTGGCTTTTGTACTGAATTTACTTGGTCATGGGACACTCTTTTATGCATTTCCTTCTTTTTTAGTACTATCATATTTATGTATTCCATTGCTTAGTATTTCTATAGTATGTCTACCTTGTGTACTCTTTCATTTTTTGCCATTTAGCCCATTACTTATCATTTCGGGCTAAGTCTTGTCTGACCTACTTATGGGTTAAAGTAAGTTCCATCATGACTTGAGAAATTGCGTCATGAAAATAATATTATGCACTTTTATTGTACATATGTTTTGTTTTTATTTTTGATATTATCTTGAGATTAATGGAGTTGTTAGTTACCTTATTTTGGTCAAGTATTGGTTAATAACATGGATTTGATTGGTTCTCTAACTAGGGAGAGAAGAGGGGGAGGGGGTTAGAGTGGGTGCCACTCATGACTGATTTGGGTCCTGACAAAGTTAGTATAAGATCCCTAGATTCATCAATCTTGTTATACGAATATGGGTCTATTAGAGTCTCTTGAAATGATACAGAGATGTCTCTACTTTTTTTGAAAGGCTATAAGACTAGGAAAAACTATCATTCTTGTTTCTTTTGTGATATAATTGACCCCAATTAAAATCTGGTGATCCAAATCGATATCTAATTCTCTTTGTTCTATATTTGCAAATGGTGAACACTAGGTCCAACAAAATTTGAGAGTATCTGCTCTAGCCATGAGGAGAAAGGGACAAGTAAGGGGTAGGATGAGAGAAAGGGGAAGGGTGACACCAACCAGGCGTGGAGCTCGGGAAGCTACTAGCCAAGCTCGTTAAAGGTCAACACTACCTTCCCCACCCCAGAAGTACTCTGAGGAGATGTAAGCAGTAAATAAAAAGAGAATAAAGCCAAAGGTGGTGGAACTGGTTGGAGGTAGAACCTTTCTTCCTATGTCAGCAGAGGTTCATTAGGTGTTAGCTTTTCTTAGTGGGTTGACTGGCACTGGGGCCACTCTTACTCTTTTGATTGTTCAGGTTCTAGGTGCTTATCCTACTGCTACCATGGCTCCTAAAATTGATGAGTTTTTTAGGACTGATGTCCTCATTTGTCTAGTTATGGGTCCTTTTATGACTGGTACTAAACATAAGCTTCTAACAAAGTTTTTGAAACTGAAACCTCCAGCATTCTAGGGTTTTAAGTTCAAGGACACATTTGAGTCCATTATTGACTATCACTAGCAACAATATAAGTTGGGCATTGTATAATAAGACATGGTTAGTTTGTGACTTTTCTGTAATAAAAAAATATAAAATTGCGATAGACGATATTTGTAGAATGTGGATCTAATACATTACATCTTCCGACTTGGGATCAATTTCATGCTCTTTCTCAGAGAAATATGAGTCCTGGGCTCTATGTGATAGTAAAATAATTAATTCTTAGGTTTCAAATAAGGTTATATGTCTGTGGTAGCTTATGAGGCTAAGGTCTATTCTTTGTCTCACTGTGCTTCCCAGTATTAATTTCTAAGGAGGAAACAGTAAGATTGTTCATTAAGGAATTCAATACAAATATTTTGGTATTGTCTGTTCATATGACTTTAGGTATTGTCTGTTCAAATGACTTCACTAGGTAAGAGTTTTAATAATATAGTTTTCTATATGAAGAAGCTGGAGGAGGTCAAGTAAGTGGGCCAAGATAAATGTTAAATAAGTAGTCCCAAAATGCAGGTAATTTCAGTGGATCTTAATCCAAGGGCCGCAACCAGTCTTGTCCAAAACACCCCATCAAGTCAGTATTTCTAATTTCTACTATGGGCCCAGCTAGGGAAACTTCTTAGCTGTCTGCTACTAGAAGCCAAAGGGCTTATTACTTTTCCACTAATTGACTTCTCTCAAGTGGGGTAATTATTATTATGGTATGGCTGGTCACTTATAAAGGAAATGTCTCTTAAGGTAGTCAGGGGGTGAGATACAGTCGCAAACTCAGGCTATAGTTTTGATAGGTAGATGTAGAGGAGGTATTAGAAGGGATCATCCACAGGGTGGATGGGAAAATTAGCCACGTGGTAGGGATGGTCAAGGAAATAACGGGGCAAGGAGAGGTGCACAACAAGCTAGGAAGTTAACCCATATTGATGATTGGGACTGTTATGCCTTTCTGAAAAAGTTTGATGCTTAAGCTTTTGATGCAGTGATTATAGGTACCATTCTAGTCTGTGGCAGGATGAATCATGTTTTATTTGATTCAATGTATACCTTTTCTTATGTTTCTGTTAAGTTTGTTCTAGGTATGAACTTGGTCTATGATATACTTAATTTACCCACACATGTGTCTACTCTGATTGGAATTCTATGGTGGTAACTCATGTTTACTATTCTTTATTTATGCTATTTATGGGGTTTTAGACTTGGGTAGACTTAATCAATTTTGATATGTTGGAATTTGATATAATTTTTGGTATGGCTTAGTTATCTCCATATCATGTTGTCTTAAATTGTAATGCTAAGACAGTGACTTTAAGACAAACTTGTAAGAATTACATCATTTGCTCGAGCTAGAAAATTAGCAGGGAAGAGGTTTTCAGCTTTCCTAGCTCATTTTTGAGATATGAGTGTAGGTCCTCTTTATATATAGTCTATGCCAGTAGTTTCAAAATTTTAGAAAATGTTTCCTTTGGACTTGTCTGGTATTCCTCTAGACATAATCTTTATTTTTGTATTTTCTTAGAACCAGACACTTGCTCTATTTCCATTCCTCCCTATCAAATGGCTCCGATAGAGTTAAGGGAACTAAAAAATCAGCTGTATGAATTACCTAATAAGGGATTTATGCACCCAAGTGCGTCATCTTGGAGTGATCTAATCTTGTTTGTTAAAAATAAAGATGATGGCATGAGGATGTGTATAGATTATACACAACTGAATAAGGTTACCATCAGAAATAAATGTCCTTTGCTTTGCATAAATGATTTGTTTGATTACATATAGGGTGCAAGGGAGTTCTCCAAAATTTCTTTGAGGTCGGGTTACCATTAGTTGAAAATTTAGCCTAAGGACATAACAAAGACGACTTTTAGAACTTGGGATAGGCATTTTAAGTTTCTTGTGTTCTTTTTTGGGTTGAGAAATGCATTGGTAGCCTTCATAAGACTGATGAGCATTATTTTTGAGTCCTTTGTTATACTCCCTCAGTTTAAAAAAGAATTACCTACTTTTCCTTTTAGTTTATTTAAAAAGAATGACCCCTTTTCATTTTTGGCAATACTTTAATTCCAACTTTCCATGTAGCATGTTTGAGACCTCAAGATTCAAGGGAATTTTGGTACATTTGGCAAAACTTTAGTTTAAGACCATAAAATTCAAAAGTTTCTTTATTTTCTTAAATTTTGTGCCAAGTTAAAAGAGGTTATTCATTTTGAAATGTGGAGAGTAGTGTTTATTGATGACATTCTGGTTTACTCCAAGAGTAAGAGGAATATACAAGTTACCTTTACGTTGTGTTAGTGATTTTGAAGTAAAAATATTTATATGCCAAGTTTTCAAAATATTTTTTTCTGGAGTCATCAGTTTTATTCATATGTCATGTTGTCTCAAAAAATAGGGTGATGGTGGATTCCCGAAAAATTGAGGCGGTTAAGAGTTGTGTTCATCGTAGCTCGGTGATTGAGGTGAGGACGTTTGTGGGTATTGCTAGTTATTACCATATATTTGTTAAGAATTTTTCATCCATTGTGACTTAGTTGACAAGGTTGACTTAGAAAGAAGTAGCATTTATTAGGTTGAATGCGTATGAAGTAAGCTTTCAAAAGCTCAAGACACTTTTAACTACAACTCCTATCTTTTCTCTATCGGTTGAAATTGGGTACTTTATACTATTTTATAATGCTTCACATTTGGGTTTGGGTGTCGAGTTAATGTAGGGTAGGAATATCACTGCTTATACTTTAATATAGTTAAAGCCTATTGGAAAGAACTACACAACCCATGGTTTGGAGCTGGAAATAGTGGTGTTTGTATTAAAGATATGAATACACTACCTTTACGGTGTCAAAAGTGAAGTTTTCATGGACCACCGTATCCTACAACATGTGTTTACTCGAAGAGATTTGAATCTAAGACAACAAAGATGGAAGGAATTTCTAAAGAATAATGATGTGACTATTCAATACCATCCAAAAAAGTCCAATATGGTGGAAGAAACATTGAACGGTAAGGATATAATTATGGGTAGTTTGTCCATTTTGAGAATGTCAAAGTGGACCTTTGTAATACCAGGGGAATTTTTTCATTGAAATTTTGTGCGTAAACGTGTTGGATTCTATCTTCTAGAATGAATTATAAATTTTTCGTGCGAAATGTCTTAGATTATGACCCACCATTGCATAGAGTATTGAATAAGCTTTCCAACTATATGTGCATCATCCAAAATGGACACCCGACCGGCGAGTTATGAACATTCCGATCGAACCGTGAATAGTAGTGAACAGTAAAACGTGTAGGAAAAAGTACTGAAGCCTGGCGTATTTTTGCTCCAACTTTAAATGATCATAACTCCTTGTACATAATGTTATGGGTGATCTACTATATATCAACGGAAATCTCTGTGATTCCTCTTTCCAATGAAATTGGTTTCATCAAATTTTTCTATCGAAGCAAAAAGTTATGGTCGATGTACTTCAGCCTATCAAAAGTGAATTTTTGGGTCAACTTTAAATGATCATAACTCCTCATACACAATGATTTGGGTGAGAAACTATATATCAATGGAAAGATATGAGAGTCCTCTTTTTAATGAAATTGGTTTCATCCAATTTGAATATTGGAGTAAAACGTTATGGTAGATTTACTTCAGACTATCAAAACAGTCTACCAAAGGACAGATTCGAGAATTTTTTTGATTTTTAGGGGCGTTTTCGTCATTTCCCCTCACCCAAAAACCATCCAAACCCTATATTAAAGCCTATTAGAAGCACTATATGTTATATTTCATCAAACTACCTAAAAACACCCTAAGGTCCTACATCCAACTTCAAGTACCTCCAAAGTTCACCATTAATTCTGCAAATTTATTCAAGATTCCAAGTTCCTAATTCAAGAACTCCAAGAACCATCATTTAAAAGCACGATTAATATCTCAAAAATGAGTATCGATCTAAAGTTCATCATTTAAGGTATGTGGAGTTTTTCAACAAGAACTCTCTTTCGTTCTTATGCCCAAAAGTAATTTTCTTTACAAAGGCATGATTTTTATTTCAATTTTATGAATTTGAAGCATGAACCCATATCTTATGATGATTATTATGAAATATTGATGTTTATGATTTTGAAAGATGAATTTACATGTGTGGTGATATAAAACATGAATGTTGAACGATATTTATCATGATTTTGATATTTGGGTCGTGAATCCCCATTGGAAATTGTGTTTTTTTGAGAAAGTGTATGTTATAAGCACGTTGATGTTGAATATTTAATATATTTTGAATGATTTGACATTTTGATCTTAATTGAGTTGTTTTGAACTCGAGTGTGAAAGAAATCCACAACGTGGTTGATTTTGATAGATGGGAAGTATGATGGCTCCCGATGTATATTTATATATTACTGAAATTGTTTTATTGTGGATTGTCTTTGAAATGATCTGAGATAAGTCCATGAGAAATCTTTAGCACTGAGTGGGAGGTATAAAGCAACCTTACTTCCCTAGAATTACGTGACCCCATAGGAGTGAGCCTGAGGCTGATTTATATAGTGATCACTTGTTTATTTGGATTTGATATTGATAGTCCTACTCCGATGGCAAGGATAGGATGGCTTTCCCCAACGTGGGTTGTAAATTAGACTCTATGTAGCTCACATGGTTTATGTTGGTTATAGGATCTCCCAGTGTGTGTGTATTTCCTTGTGACTATGGTGAATGGTGAAGTGATTTGAAAGTGGAATTGTATTTACATTATGATAATTGATATTCTTGATGAACCGAATGTGATTGACAAATTATATGATGACTCACATGTGTTATTATACTTATTTTATCCTCTCATGATTATGATGATTTTCTTTGGGCTATGTGAGTCTTTCATACATCCTACATATTTCTTATAAATATTTATGATGATGATGTTTATACAACTGCATACACCCCCATATACTCGATTCCTTTCCATGGTACTGACCCACATCTTCGGATGTGGGCTGCATTTTCTCAAAATATAGGTTCAGGTGCTCAGTTCTAGGTTTGATAGTGATTCTTTGGGCATGCTGTTCTACATCCTTTGTTGTGGTGAGTCCTCATGTTCCGAGGACGTGATGTCTGATGTTGGTTTCTTAGAATTATTTACATTTGATAACTGAGTATGAGTCAGTTGGGGCATGTCTCAATGGCTCACTTATTTTATTGATTTTCTTAGAGGCTTGTCAGACTAGTATAGATGCTTGGAGTTGACTAATAAGTCGTATTTTGTAATCTTTTTGAAATTCTTTTATTCTTGGATGATGATTACTCTGTTGATATTTGAGGGTTATTTGTGGAAACCCTATTGATTTGTGTTGAACTAAATGAGAATGGCTCAAAGGGTTAGCTTGGGGCTACTCGTAGCCTCAAGCACCGTGTGACGCTCCGGGACCCATTTTTTGGGGCATTACAATGAGAATGGATCGCTTGTTTTATTGATTTTCTTAGAGGCTTGTCAAACTAGTATAGATGTTGGGAGTTGACTAATAAGTCATATTATCTTTTTGAAATTCTTTTATTCTTGGATGATGATTACTCTGTTGATATTTGAGGGTTATTTATGGAAACCCCATTGATTTGTGTTGAACTGAATGAAAATGGCTCAAAGGTTAACTTAGGGCTACTCGTAGACTCAAGCATCGTGTAACGCTCCGAGACCCATTTTGTGGGGCGTTACAAGCTTGGTATCAGAGCCTAAGATTGTAAGATGTCATAGGGAGTCTGACAAGCTGCGTTAAGTAGAGTCTTGTTTATCGGTGTGTAGCGTGCCAAATCTATGAGCAAGAGGCTAAAAGACATTTTAGGAAAAAGTGTGATTCTTTCTTTCAGAAGTCTATCGTGCTTAAAGTGTCTCTCTCTGCTATTGACTCATTCTCTACTCTTTCAGAAATATGCTTCCACATCGAGCGAGAAGAAATAATGATGGTCAGTAACCTCAACCCGCTGACCCATTAAATGAAAACTTGTCTTATGCTGAATTTCGGGCAGCATATCAGGAGCTGGCCCAAGTTGTTACTGCAAATATTCAGGCTAACCCGGCCCCAACTCCACAGCCGTAGGGAGGTGATTTAGCTGCTGCTAGGATCCGTGACTTCATACGGATGAATCTACTGGAATTCTATGGGTCTAAGTCTGATGAGGATCCACGGTTGTTTTTAGAGGAGGTGCGGAAGATTACTCAGGTGATGGATATATCTGAATAACTTTTTCCCTTTAGAGATATGGGAGGCGAAGGTCGAAGAGTTTATAAACCTGCGACAGGGCTCTATGACTATTAGGGAGTATTGTCTAAAGTTCAATCAGTTGGCCAAGTATGCTTCTAACTTAGTGGCTGATAATTGAGACAGTATGAGTAAGTTTGTGACTGGAGTGTCTAGTTAGTGTAGGTCTGCTGTGCTAAATAGTGAGATGAATCTTTCTAGGCTGATGAATCATGCCCAACAAGAGAGATAGAATGAGAGAGAATAAGAGTGCTAGATCTGAGCAGCACAGACAGGGTTAAACTAGATCGTAGGGAGGGAGTCACCCTCAGTATTAGGACCGTTCTTCTATGCCAGCACCGTTATTTACTAGTGCTCCCATGCCTAGAGGTAGGCAGGAGCAAGGTACCAGGTTATTTGTATCTAGGTTCCAGTATAGTGCTGGCAGTAAGCCAAATTGTCCTCTGTGTCCCAAGTGTGGTAGGGCTCATTCGGTTGAGTGTTGGGGTGAGAAGAGGGGTTATTTTTGATGTGGTGACATGGGTCACAGAATTAGAGATTTTCCACAGGATGGACAAGGGCATCGTGACTATTGCCCTCAGGCCTAGACTGTTAGTGCTCCAGTTCCAGTGACTCGCCCAGCCCCAGCTCAGGGCGCCTCTTCTAGCAATGCTGGGGGGCATTGCCAGAATAGATTCTATGCTTTACCTTCCCACCAGGAACAGAAGGACTCTCCCAATATTGTTACTGGTATGCTTTGTATATTTCAGTTTGATGTGTATGCTTTGTTGGATCCTGGATCCAGTTTCTCATATGTTACATCTTTGATTGCTGTGAATTTTAAAATGAGTCCTGAGATTATTCCTGAGCCTATCCTAGTTTCTACCTCAGTGGGTGATTCGATTGTTGCCCAGAAAGTTTATAAAAATGTCCTGTTACCGTTCTTCATAGAGTCTTGTTGGCTGATCTGATTGAGTTAGACATGGTAGATTTTGATGTGATTCTGGGTATGGACTGGCTGTATTCTTCTTATGCCTCTATTGATTGTTGGACCTGAGTGGTCAATTTTCAGTTTCCGGGTGCATCCGTGTTTGAGTGGTCTCGAAATTCTGTGTCACCCAAGAGTCATTTTATCTCTTACCTCAAAGGTAGAAAGCTTATTTCCAAGGGGTGTATTTATCATTTGGTTAGAGTCAAAGACACTAAGTCTGAGACTCCAACTCTCCAGTCTGTTAGCGTCGTCAATAAGTTTTCTAATGTCTTTCCGGATGATCTCCCAGGGATACCTCCTGATAGAGAGATAGAGTTTGGGATTGATCTTTTTCCTGATACTCAGCCCATTTCTATTCCTCATTACCATATGGCCCCTGCAGAACTTAAGGAGTTGAAAGAGCAACTCAAAGATCTACTAGATAAGGGTTTCATAAGGCCCAGTATTTCTTCTTGGGGTGCTCCTGTGTTGTTTGTGAGAAGAAAGATTGCTCTTTACATATGTACATTGATTACTGCCAAATGAATAAAGTCACCGTAAAAAATAAGTACCCCCTTCCGAGAATAGATGATTTGTTTGACCAATTGCTAGGTGCAAGTTATTTCTCAAAGATAGACCTTCATTCCGGCTATCATCAACTCAAAGTTAGGGAGTGTGACATCCTAAAAACCACTTTCCAAACTCGTTATGGTCATTTTGAGTTTCTTGTTATGTCTTTTGGGTTAACTAATACCCCAGCAGCCTTTATGGACCTCATGAATTGAGTGTTCAGATCATATCTAGATATGTTTATCATAGTGTTCATCGATGATATACTGGTGTACTTCCGTAGTGAGGATGAACATTCTAATCATCTCCGAACTGTCTTGCAAACCCTTAGAGATCACAAGTTGTTTGCCAAGTTCAGTAAGTGTCAGTTTTGGCTAAGGTCAGTTGCTTTTCTAGGTCATATCATTTCTTCCGAGGGTATTAGAGTTGATCCCCAAAAGACCAAAGCTGTTAAAAATTGGCCTAGACCTATTTCTCTAACTAATATCCAAAGTTTCTTGGGTTTAGCTGGCTATTGCCACCGTTTTGTTGAGGGTTTCTCCTCTATAGCATCTCCTATGACTCAATTGACCCAAAAGAAAGTAAAGTTCTTGTGGTCCAAATCTTGTGAGAAGAGTTTTCAGGAGTTGAAGACTCGACTCACTTCAGCCCCTATTTTAACTTTGCCTGATGGTATTGATGGTTTTGTGGTGTACTGTGATGCTTTGAGAGTTGGGTTGGGTTGCACGTTGAAGCAGAAGGGTAAGGTGATAGCTTATGCTTCTAGACAGTTAAAACCCCATGAGAAAAATTACCCCACCCATGACCTTGAGTTGGCTGCTGTTGTGTTTGCTTTGAAAATCTGAAGACACTATTTGTATGGTGTCCATGTTGATGTTTAAACTGATCATAAGAGTCTGCAGTATGTGTTCACCTAGAGAGAATTGAATCTTAGGCAGAGACGATGGTTAGAATTATTAAAGGACTATGATATGAGTATGCTGTGCCATCTAGACAAGGCCAATATTATGGCAGATGCCCTAAGTAGAGTGTCCATGGGTAGTGTTTCGCATGTGGTAGAAGGTAAGAAAGAATTGGCTCGTGATGTACATCGTTTGGATAGATTGTAGGTTGTGTTGTTTGACTCTACTGAAGGTAGTATAGGGGTTCAGAGTAGTTCCGAATCCTCCTTGGTTTTGGAAGTGAAGGAAAAACAATACTTAGATGCTAGTTTGGTTAGATTGAAGGAGTCAGTCAAGGACCAAAAAGTAGAGGTTTTCTCCCAAGGGGGATATGGTGTGTTGAGATTGTAGGGTAGATTGTGTGTCCCGAATGTTGATGATCTGAGACAGAGGATTATGGATGAAGCACATGGGGCATGATAGTCTATTTATCCTAGTGACACCAAGATATACCGAGACTTGCGGGAAATCTATTGGTAGAGTGGCATGAAGAAAGTTATAGCAATGTTTGTAGCTAAGTGTGCAACATGCCAACAGGTTAAGGTTGAATACCAAAGACCTGGTGGTATGATGCAAGAGTTTAGTATTCCCACCTGGAAGTGGTAAGAGATAAATATGGACTTCGTGATTGGTTTACCTCTTTCCCGACGCTATCATGATTCTATTTGGGTTGTGGTTGATAGGTTGACTAAGTCTACTCATTTCTTGCCTGTTCATACTTCATATACTTCTGAGAATTATGCTAGATTGTATATCTAAGATCTAGTCAGACTGCATGGATTTTCCTTGTCTATCATTTTAGATAGGGTACTCAGTTCACTTCGCAATTTTGGAAAGCTTTTCAGAAGGGTTTTGGTACCTAAGTGCTTTTGAGTTCTGCTTTTGATCCGCAGACCGATGGTTAGGCTGAGCGGACCATCCAGACCTTAGAGGATATGTTGAGAGCTTATGCACTTGACTTTAAGGAAAGTTGGGATGATCACTTACCGTTGATAGAGTTTGCTTACAGTAACAGTTTCCACTCTAGTATTGGCATGGCTCCATTTGAAGCCTTATATGGGAGGAAGTATAGATCACCCATAGGTTGGTTCGAGGTGGGTGAAGCGGCTGTGAGTGGTCCTGATTTGGTATTTGAGGCTATGGAAAAAGTTAAGCTGATTAGGGAAAGGTTGAAAACTGCACAGAGTCGTCAGAAGTCATATATGGATGTTAGAAGGAGAGACCTTGAGTTTGAAGTTGGTAACCTAGTGTATCTGAAAATTTCACCCATAAGGGGGGTGAAGAGATTCGGAAAGAAGGGAAAGCTTAGTCCCCGTTATGTTGGTCCTTACAAAATTCTTAACCGTGTTGGTAAGGTATCTTATGAGGTTGAGGTTCCTTCCGAGTTGTCCTCTATTCATCCAATATTCCATGTCTCCATGCTTAGAAAGAATATGAGTGATGCTGTGGTAGTGGATTCCTCTGTGAGTGCTGACATTCTAGAAAATCTTTCTTTTGATGAGATTTCTGTTGAGATTCAAGAATTTATGCATTCTATGTTGCATTCAGAGTGAGAAATGATGTGGTGATGAGTCTAACGAATGGTTTTAGCTGTATTCTCTATTCTCAATCTAATCTTGGCATGTTTAGATTCATTCGAGGACAAATGTTTCCAAAGGGGATGATGTAATACCCCGGGAAATTTTTCATTGAAACTTTTTGCGTAAACGTGTTGGATTCTATCTTGTAGAATGAATTATAAATTTTCCATGCGAAATGTCTTAGATTATAAACCACCATTGCGTAGAGCATTGAATAAGCTTTCCAACGATATATGGATCATCCAAAACAGACACTCGAGCGACGAGTTATGAACATTTCGATCAAACCATGAATAGTAGTGAATAGTAAAACGTGCAGGAAAAAGTACTGAGGCCTGGTGTATTTTTGATCCAACTTTAAACGGTCATGACTCCTTGTACTTAATGATCTGGGTGACCTACTATATTTCAATGGAAAGTTCTGCGAGTCCTCTTTACAATGAAATTGGTTTCATCCAATTTGTCTATCGGAGCAAAAAGTTATGGTCGATCTACTTCAGCCTATCAAAAGTGAATTTTTGGGTCAACTTCAAACGATCATAACCTCTCGTACACAATGTTCTGGGTGAGATACTATATATCAACGGAAAGATATGAGAGTCCTCTTTCTAATGAAATTGGTTTCATCCAATTTGAATATCGAAGTAAAACGTTATGATTGATCTACTTCATACTATCAAAACAGTCCATCAAAGGACAGATTCGAGAATTTTTTTGATTTTTAGGGACATTTTGGTCATTCATCCTCACCCAAAATCCGTCCAAACCCTATATTCAAGCCTATTAGAAGCATTATATGTTATATTTCATCAAACTCTCTTAAAAAGAAAACCCTAAGCTCCTACATCCAACTTCAAGAACCTCCAAAGTTCACCATTAATTCTGCAAATTTATTCAAGTTCCAAGTTCCTAGTTCAAGAACTCCAAGAACCATCTTTCAAAGGCACGATTAACATCTCAAAAATGAGTATCAATCTAAAGTTCATCATTCAAGGTATGTGGGTTTTTTCAACAAGAGCTCTCTTTCGTTCTTGTGCGTAAAAGTAATTTTCTTTACAAAGGCATGATTTTTATTTTATTTTTATGAATTTGAAGCATGAACCCATATCTTATGATAATTATTATGAAATCTTGATGTTTATGATTTTGAAAGATGAATTTACATGTGTGGTGATATAAAGCATGAATGTTGAACGATATTTATCGTGATTTTGATATTTGGGTCATGAATCTCCATTGCAAATTCTGTTTTTTTGAGAAAGTATGCGTTATAAGCATATTGATGTTGAATATTTGAGATATTTTGAATGATTTGACCTTTTGGTCTTAATGGAGTTGTTTTGAACTCGAGTATGAAAGAAATCCACAACGTGGTTGATTGATGTATATTTATATATTACTAAAATTGTTTTGTTGTGGTTTGTCTTTGAAATGATCTGAGCTAAGTCCAGGAGAAATCTTTAGCACCGAGTGGAAGGTATAAAGCAACCTTACTTCCCTAGAACTACGTGCCCCCATAGGAGTGAGCCTGAGGCTGATTTATATAGTGATCACTAGTTTGTGTGGATTTGATATCGATAGTCCTACTCTGATGGCAAGGATAGGACGGCTCTCCCCAACGTGGGTTGTACGTTGGACTCCATGTAGCTCACATGGTTTATGTCGGTTATAGGATCTCCCAGTATGTGTGTGTTTCCTTGTGTCTATGGTGAATGGTGAAGTAATTTGAAAGTGAAATTGTGAAAGTTATTCTTTCGAAAGATTTAAATAATATTTACATTATGAGAATTGATATTCTTGATGAACTGAAAGTGATTGACAAATTATATGATGACTCACATGTCTTATTGTACTTATTTCATCCTCTTATGATTATGATGATTTTCTTCGGGCTATGTGAGTCTTTCATACATCCTGCATATTTCTTATAAATATTTATGATGCTAATGTTTATACAACTGCATACACCCCTATATACTCGGTTCCTTTCCATGGTACTGACCCACATCTTTGGATGTGGGCTGTATTTTCTTGGAATGTAGGTTCAGGTGCTCAGTTCCAGGTTTGATAGTGATTCTTCGGGCAGGCTATTCTACATCCTCTGTTGTGGTGAGTCCTCATGTTTTGAGGACGTGATGTCTGATGTTGGTTTTACGAAATTATTTACATTTGATAACCGAGTATGAGTAAGTTGGGGCATGTCTCAATGGCTCGCTTGTTTTATTGATTTTGTTAGAGGCTTGTCAGACTAGTATAGATTCTTGGAGTTGACTAATAAGTCGTATTTTGTTATCTTTTTGAAATTCTTTTATTCTTGGATGATGATTACTCTGTTGATTTTTGAGGGTTATTTATGGAAACCCCATTGATTTGTGTTGAACTAAATGAGAATGGCTCAAAGGGTTAGCTTGGGGCTACTCGTAGCCTCAAGCACCGTGTGACGCTCTGGGATCCATTTTTTGGGGTATTACAACCTTGGATAGAGATTTTCAGACTCTAGTATCTCAATGTATGTAGTTTGGTGTTTCAGCAAGTGGTGAAGTTTTGGCTAGTACCGACGTGAGGTCAACATTCCTTGAATAAATTAAATCCAAATAGTGTTTGGACAAGAAGTTGAATAAAATCTAGGATAACATGGTGTCTAGTGAGGTTTCAGATACCACCCTTGAAGCAAGTTGGGTATTGAGGTTTTTGGGGATCATATATGTTTCTCAAGTTGGTGATTTAATTCTGGATGTGCTTGCCAATGCTTATTGTTCCCGCTATTCTATTCATCTAGGTCCGACCAAAATGTATCGTGATGTAAGGCATCTCTATTGGTGGTTTGGGATGAAAAAGATACATAGTGAGGTATGTATCCAAGTATCACAAATATCAACAGGTGAAATATAGGCATCAAAGGCCCACAGGTTTAATCCAAAGGATGCTTACACCAAAATATAAATGGGAATTTATTACTATAATCTTAATGGCATGTCTTCCAAAGACCTCAAGAAAGTTTGACTTAATTTGGGTCTTAGTGGATCTGTTTACAAAGTCAACTCACTTTATTCTTGTTAGAGTAGACTACAATTCTAAGAATCTATCCAAGATCTACGTTAAAGAGATAGTGAGGCTACATGGGGTTCCACTTACCATTATTTCTGATAGAGGTATGACTTATACTTCTAAATTTAAGGACTTGTTGTATAAGAAGTTGGTCGCTAATCTTACCTTTAGCACAACCTTTAATCCTCAGATTGATGGCAGTCAAAGAGGACGATTTAGGTGCTAGAGGATATTTTGAGGGCTTGCGAGATATATTTTGGTGGTCATTGGGAACAATTTTTTCTTCTGTTTGAATTTTCATTCAACAACAGTTATCATTCTAGTATTGATATGACACCATTTTAATCACTCTATGGAAGGAGGTATAGAGCACTTATTGGGCAGTTTGAAATTGGAGATGTGAAATTGTTGGCACTAATATGGTAAAGGAATCTCAAGTAAAAGTAAGGTATATCAAACTAAATTATTGGTGGCTATCATAAAGTAAGGGACATGTCATTCAAGGTTGGTGATCAAGTGTTGCTTAAGGTGTCTACTAGAAAAGAGTTATGAGGTTTGGTAAAAAAGGCAAGCTTAGCCCTTGATATATTGTCCCATTAAAGGTTCTTGACAATATGGGCCAAGTAGTATATTAGTTGGCACTACCGCCAGCTTGTCGGGGGTTCATCCGGTGTTCTATGTATGTATACTCAAGAGATATTATAGGAATGGGGACTTCATCATAAAATGGGATCCTATTTTGCTAAATAAAGTTTTTTCATATGAAGAGGAATCGATATTTGAATTGGGACATCTGTAAGTTAAGGGCAAAGGAAATTTGTTTGGTCAAAGTTTAGTAGGAGCATCATCTGGTTGAGGATTCCACTTAGAAAACTAAAAAGGACATGTAGGACAAATACTCTTAATTGTTTGACGACTATATTTGCTCTTTCATTTCCCTAACTTTGTCCCTTTTTTGGTTTGATTATTTGGGAATGGACAATTGGTCAATTGGTATCTAATGTAATAACCCTTTTTATCATTATAGGTAAGTTTCTCATCTAAAATATTTGGGTTAGGATTTTCCCTAGATTTGAAGTTTGAAATTTCAGGCTAGGCTTGTCTCGGATGAAATTCGAGGAGGTATGGTCTAGGAAAATCAGGGATTGGATTAGGTAAATTTGTTAGGACTGGATTTGATTTTATGTTATTTAAGATGATAGGGAACCCGTAGAAATTTAAGAACTTAGTGCGGTAAGTAAAAATCCCTAAATCGATCTCATAATGAAAGGGTTAGCTCAGAATATTGTGGGTTAAAGTTGTGTTATGAGAAAGCAAAATTAGGGGGAAGGGGGAGGGGAGGTATGATATTTTTCCTTTCCGATGTTGCTATAGTGACGTGCTTAAAAGTGGACTAATTCCCACTAGATAAATGCTAGGTGTCTCTATAATGACGTATGCCGCTATAACAATGTAAAAATTGCTGATTAAATAAGAAATTTCCCAATAACGTTCATTATTCCAAAAACATATTTGGGGGAAAAGGATAGGTGATTTTGGGAGATTCCAACTGTATTCCATTTTTTTCCATCGTCATGGTGTGTAATCTATCACCATTAACTAGTATTTAATTGACCTTAGAACGTTAGTGTATGTATTCTTGGGTAGGGTTTTGGCAAGTAATTGCTGATTTTCTGGTGTAAGGGGGTAATTTAAATAGAAACCCTTTGGGTTTTGGTTATTTATTGATAATTTACCTTGCATGTTGTAAATTCTCTAAGGTAATAATGAATTGTTAGGTTTTAGATAAATTATGGTAGAAAAGCCCTAGTAAGTGGTAGGAATATCATGAACTTGGCCTTAGGGGTTGGGATTGGGTATAATCCTCAACATTATAGGTCATTAGGTTTATTGTGTGGTTTATTTGTGTTGCTAAACCAAAATCAAGTGGAAGTTGCATGGAAAGGTAAGGTTCAAGTATAGTTGAGTGGTTCAAGATTGGATTGAGGTAGGAGGTTGTTATGTAGTTTAATCGAACTTGTGTTATGTGTGCATATTAATTGTTCCTTAGCAATACTTGTTGATGCATATGTTAAGGAATGAAAAATGTTAAAAAAACTTATTTGGATTATATAAGTGTGATCACATTTCAATGAATCTTTATATAAATCACGAGGTTACTACAAGTGCTGTTATCATTATTCTGCATTTGTTATGATACTATAGTAAGTAATGTGGAGTGTACCAGTAATAGGACACCTCCAGGGTATTTGGTGAAATAAGGTAAGCATGCACTTTTGTCTTAGATATGGTACATGAATGTAATTTTTCCATCAGAGATCATGACTAAAGAGGCAACCACAAGGTCCTTAGTCTGTGTGTATAAGGTATATATGAGTTAGATGGTTTGATGAGTGAGTCGGGTTTTATGTATAGTTATTGACTTGACACTGGTTATTTGACTTAATTGACTTGATTGATTGTTTTGTTAACTCTCTTGACTAGTTGTCCTATTGACTATTTGGGACTTGTGTTGAATTCCATAATTCATGCTAACTGTTATTAAATGAATAAGGTTATGTAGTTATGAGCATGTGTTCACTTGTACTACGTTATGGTTAAGTTTTCATATATGTCATCTTGGGTTAGACAAATAACCCTAACAATACACTATATTCTTATTGTGTGATGATACTACACTTGCTCTTACTTTTGTTGAGTACAGAGCATATTTCAGTGGCTCCGTCAAGACCTCAGTGGTGATTTTTAGTTGGAGATTCAAGTCTAAGGGTGAGCTACATTTTCCGAGCTACCATGAATTCATTAGTTTATGCTTCTAGTCCTTTATTTATAGACTATGATACAATATTAGAATTTTGGGGTTACATCCCCTTTCTTAACATTCTTAGTGTTTTAGGACAGGCGACTTTCAGATTCTAGGGAGGGTTTTTCTTACGTACAATATTTCCATACTTAATTGTACTTACATTTTGTTTTTCCTTTGGATATTTTCTTTGAAAGAAATAAAAATATCATAAAGCCCTAAGATTTAGTGTCACGAATACAACAGTGACTTTATTATTCAAAAATAATGTCAAGTAACTCCATCGCTATCTTAGATAAATAAAAAAAGACAAGATACAATAGACGAACTCTGTAGACAACTCCAATTGGGAAAGGTCGCCATGACTCTAAACTTCTCATATATGCACTATTAGGGTTGTAGGAAGCACTCGTACTTAGATTTTCAGTAAAAGTTACCAAAAAAGTAGAATTGAGCACGATACACTTACATTTAGTAGGTATCATAAGATGACCGAGATTAAGTAGATAACTATATCAAGTAAGGAATAATACTAAAGAAATAGTCGTCATGCATGCAGAAAAGTCCCATCATATCAAAACCACAAAAATTTAAAATATATGAATATGTCTCAATCACAATATCAATAAAAGAGAAAGTTCAATGCAATGCAACAACATAGAGTGGATGCAATGGCTAAAGTACACTTGCTCTACACCTTTCGAACCTAAGGTTCCAAGAGGACCCATGAGGGGTCGCAGCCTATGTACCAATCACAATCTCAATGTTCAATATTGCCGACATATCCCTCGGTCAAATCATTAATAATATCACATTACTTTCTAGTAAAATCTTTGGTCAAGGTTTTATAAGGTGGTTTATTTTCTTTCACAGTGAATCAATGTTTATTAGTAGCACCAGTTCCATGAATCAAGAAATGAATGAGTATGCATGTTCATGTGTCACGACCTAGTTTCTCAAGTCATGATAGTACCTACTTTAACTTGATAGTAGGTAAGATAATTAATATCACAAAATGATAAGCAACATGCTAGACGACAGAAGATAAAAAAATAATAAATGCAGATATGCAATAGGAATACCAAGCAGTGGAATACATAAATACAATAGTGCTAGAAAGAAGGAAAAGTGCAAAGGAGTATCCCATGACCTAGTAAGGTCAGTGAAAGAGCCACTAAATAAAAATGGAGTACTAGAAAGTATCAAATATATATAGGCTCGAAAATGTAATGACTATCCAAAAATAATAGAAAGAGAGAGAATTAGCTCTGACTCTAAACACTTACCTTATCTTCGAATCTCCAAAAATAAGATCCAGTGAAGTGTCAATGATAGTAACTCATACTCAGATCTGCATTAGAAAAAGATGCAGAAGTTCAGTATGTGTACCAAAAATAATAGGTACTTAGTAAGTATCATCGACCGATTGGGTAAATCACAACAAAAAGCAAAACAAAATTCGAGAAAGTAAGCTAAAGTCATAGATAAAGATAGATTAGAAATAATACTCCAAATAAGGATAAAGTGATAAATATGCAAGAATAGATAAATTAAGATAAATACAGTTTATATAAAACCTAACTGGATTGTCATAAGCCTAGAAGGTGCAAACATGTAAGGAATAACCCAACTGAGCTCGCATATGCTTGACAGATGCAAACAAGGAGGAAAACCAACGATAAGTAGTAAAAATATGCTCGCAAATGATAATATGCCTAGAACTCTCTTCATACCATAAATGATGGTCTAGAACTGAAACAAAGTATGGTATCCTCATAATAAAGTACCGTATATAGACCAAGAAAATTGAACTTGAACTAGAACTAGGAATTGTGTATGATATGGTAAATATACCATAAATAAACTCACTATAAACAACAATAAGAGCAACTATTCACTGGACTTGAACTGGAACTTAATGAGTAAGCTAATTCTCCAAATATTTTGAGGTAGTTACTTTCTCTAACACCTATTTAGCATCCAGACCCCCAACTAATACGGTCAAGTTAATAAGGAAAGTGATATTAATCATACAATCAAATTATATAGAAATAGAAACTGAAATGAAACTTTGTCTGGGGTAGTAAGACTAACAAAGTTCATGGGATTGTCTCAGTCATCCTAAGACTCAAGTTTAGTATAAGGGCATGTATCAGAGTCTCTTAGTTCTACAAGGAGCTGATTTTGTCCTTTGACCTAAGGAAGGGCCGGCATGGTCTGCTACTTATTTTAAATGTCCACACTAGGGCAACATCTACCCCAAAACTAGAGTAAGGTCCGAAAATCTCAGCTCAAGGTCTTGAATATCCCAAAACTAGCCCTAAGTATCATTATGACAATTACTAGGGAAGACGTGGCCAATTTAAGTTGAAAAGGCCCCAACTGGCTAACTTTAACCCATAACTTACCAAACTCATAACCAAGTCTCAACTACCTACCTATCACTAGCATAATATTACAATAATACCATAATAAATCTCAATATAGGAAATTAAACCTAGTATACCTAGATGCCATTGAAAGCTCGAGAAAGTCCACTTCTCTAGATTTTTTTCCTTTTGAGGGACCTCTGCATGCTTCCACACTATAAGGATAAAAATTTACACATTAAGACGAGAATAATAAACCCTTATTGCATCAAATTTCTCCAGGTCAAAAGTCAAGCTAAAAATCTTATGTAGTGCCTACTTGCAAAATCACAAAATCAAAACCATCAGTGCATCCTTTATAGATCTAGGGTTATTTATTCCAAAAAAATAGGTAAAATTCGAGCATAAATGGGCCACGAATCAACTCTAACAATAATCTAGGGGTTTAAAGTTATTTGGAGAATTAATCAATAAAATAAATAGAAAATTATGGAAATAATGTCAAGAAAATAACCAAAATGGCATCTCCAAGTCATTCTCGATATCCAATGATCAATCCCCACAAGTTTCTAAGCCTCTATAATTTTGAATGGTGAAAGAATTAGAAAAACTTAGAGAGACTGGGCTCCATATCTTTAAATATGCTTAGGGGTCCCTTTTTTGCGATTACGGAGACCCTATTACAAATATGACTTATGGCTTGGCTAATCCTTCGTGAACATGACCAATCCATTGAGAACGCAATGGAGGAAGCCCGAACCGATCAACTAGTTTACTCTTCACAAATGTGGAGGCTGTCCCACATACGTGATGACCAATAACTTTGGCCTTTTCAAATGTGGCCAAGGCCTCAAAAATGCAAAGGTCATTTTTGGCTCATACCAGCGAACTTGGAAATTTTCCATATTTTTTTATCAAACCCTCGTGAAGGTTATTTTGATGAAATATCAGTCCCATACCCAAGGTTAATTTTAATCCAAATCCACGCAATAGCCCAAAATGAGTCCAGAAGCCTTGCAACCCAAACCAAGGGTACTCATCCTAAAATTAATGTTTTTAAGCTAATAGAACTATAAATAATAACATACTAGACCATTTACCTAAAGTTTAGATCCAGTACCTCTTTCATAATAGCAAAAGCTCCAAAATAAGAAATTGGCTCTGAAAACCAAACTAACTTCCCGATGACTGAACGTTAGTCCTAGAAAATCATAAATGACTTGGTAGAGCTGTACAAAAGATATAAATGATAAAATAACCATGAGATATTCCATACATCACACTAGATAGGTATCATATTCATTGAATATAATTCACTTTTAATGAAAATAAATGAAATAACCTAGAGGATAATTACAATATTCTATATGAAAAAGAATTTTATCCATGAAAGTAAAGGATCAAGATGTACCTAACAACTTGAATAAGGAGGAATCCTGTAAAGATACTAGAGTAATAGACAAAATCTACAATATACATAACATATACAAGTAGTCTTGAGTACAAAATACTAAACTAGAGTAGATAGATAAGTTATGCTTATCACAGACATCGTCCATTGAGATTCAAAGTTGGTGATAGTGTCATCCTGCAAGTATCACCCGTAAAGGGTGTGATGAGGTTTGGGAAGAGGGGAAAGCTTAACCCTATATATATTGAATCCTTTGAAATCCTACAGATAGTGGGAGAGGTATCTTATTTGTTGCATTAAATCCTGCCTTCTCAGCCATCCACCCAGATTTCCATGTGTCTATGTTATGAAAACATATTCTATATGAGTCACATGTGCTTCAATGGGACTTAGTTCAGTTGGACGAGAGGTTGGAATTTGTAGAGAAGCCAGCATCCATTCTGGCCAGAGATTTTAGATGGTTGCGCTCCAGGGACATTCCAGTGTTTAAGGTTTAGTGTATTTCCTGTCCAGTTGATGAGGCTACTTGGGATGCCGAGCGTGATATGTGTGCATAGTATCCTTACCTATTTGAGCCTTCAGGTGTTTCCGTATTCTTTACTTTCACAGACAAAATTCCTTTTAGTAGTAGATGTTGTAATGACCCTTAAGATCATTTTTCTTTCATACATTTTTTGTGTCTAGAGCTTTTCTATAACTGTACTAGGTTATTTATGTCCTGCTGGGATTGATAGTTCTATTTCGGGTGGTTTGTTTGAAGATTTTAGTGATACCAAATATATTGTAGGATACTTAATTTAAATTAGCATTTAATAGAAATACAATTTATTACCCTTCAAAAAATATTTTTGATACTGATAAAATTCTTTAAGTTATGCTATAGTTAAATTACTTTATAATAGCTTTTATGGTCTATTAATATTTTAATCAGAGATAGTAAATCTAAATATGTTAAAGCATTATTATTATATAATAGGAATTTTATTAGAAATAATTTATTATTAATTGTGGTATATTCAAAATATTGTAATTATTTACCAAAAAATATGCAATACCGGAGTGTAAATTAATGGAGTGCAAGGGGTGGTATTGTCACACCCCTACACGTGGAACCTAGGTAGAATGACACCAAAGTAATAGATGTAATTATAATAAACATTATAGTGACTTGTCATTTCAAACATTACTCTTGAGAAATGTAAACTCATATGTATAAGTGTTAAATCCACTCACAATGTTAAACATTTTATTCCTGTGAATTTTTCTTAAAAAGTTGCTGTTAATAAATTAACATTCATTCTAAATTGCATCATGAAGTAAGAATTTTAAAAGATATTGCTAAATTTATTTAGCTCGGATTCTAAAGGGACACTATTTGGAGGCTTCTTGGAGATGTTTAACTCTGGCATCTAGGTCGGCTAGTAAAACACCCAGGGAATTTGACCCTTGCAAATTTTCTTTGGTTTTGGATTCACTAGGCTTGGTACGACTCAAGAGTACCAATCATAACCTTGAATACAACTTATAGGGTATCTTAATGATTCAATCATACCCTAGGAAGCATGGTTGTCTTGTCTACTACCTAAGATATGAATCACTAGGATACGAGTCGCATAGGAGCACACAAGTGGTGTAGGACAAGTCGTATGGTGCATGATTATCTTAGTCTTGTGGAGTCTTCCCTAGGTACGACTGGTGGGTATGATTGGAGATGTTACTCATACCCTTAGGTATGAGTTAGGAAGGTGGATTCTTATAAAAACCAGTAGGTAAGCCCATGGAAAGGTTTGGGTATGAGTTGGGGTACCACTTATACCCTAGGGTATGAGTAGTAAGGGGGAGTTATACCGCTGGATGTGACTAGTTTTAATTTTTAAGACAAGGGTAGTTTGGATATTTTATACTTTAAAGTCATTATGTTCTCACGTTATATAACCTTTGGTAACCTTCAATAACATATGGTAAAGGTTTAAAACACCTCAAACACTCTCACAAACTCACTCTTGAAAGATTGGAGGCTAGGGTATTTCAAGTGTTCTTCAAAGGGCTCAAAGGTCAAGATTGCTTCGGTGAATCTTCATGTTTAAGGCATGTAATCCTTCCTTCATTGTTATTTCCAACTAAAGGAATGTGTATTGTGTTTTAAACATTGATTTATGAATCATGATTGGTGGTTCTCAGAATATATGTTGAGGGCCTTGATGTATATGGTTTGGTGTTAGTTTAAATCATACTTTTACATGTTTTTGGTAATGGTTTGCATATATGGTTGTTGGTTTGTTATGGTTTAAAAAATGGGTCTTGATTAACCCTAATTATGGTGGTTTATGCATTGGTTTTGGTTTTGGTTTTGGTAAAGGTATGCCCTCAACATGCTTAATAAAATGCCTCAAAGAATGTTTTTACTCTACTGTTGAACTTTCATTGGGACTCTTGCATAGTTTGGTTTGGTAATGGAACTCTAAATGGTTTTGGATGGTTTAAATGATATAAATGCTTTAAATAATTCGCATGTTCTAAAATGGTTTAGAATGGTTTAATGGGTAAAGGTTTTGGTGGTCATGGTTGGTCTATTTTGAAAACCTTGCGGGATACGTGGAAATCCTTCAAGTGAATGCATTAATGGAATTGTTTTAAATGGATTGGAATGGTCAATGGCTAATGGTTAAGATTTAGGGGCACATAGAATCTCCCAAGTGATTTAATATGGTAATTAGCTGGACACTCTATGCTACAGCTACAACTATCTTACATAAGGGTCACTCTCTAGATAATTGATCAATGACCCCATAATCATAACATTCCCTAAGCACTCTGCTCTATCCAAAAGCTCTGGCTGACCCAAAATGACCACCTCATCTAATAGAGCCTAACTGTGAACCCTTAAAAGATGGACCACTACTCTGTCCGGAGTAGTCACTATAAGTGGATTAACCCCTATCTGTGATCTAAAGGGATACCTAAGTGGGCCTACTGGACTGACCTTGTTGTTGATAAGATTGATGTTGGGGGTACCTCTCCTAATATCCTCTGCCTCTGAATTATGATTCATTCTGCCTCCCATTAAAATTGTCCTACTATTGTGGCCTCTTATTCCTGTCCCCTTGGGACTCGCAATGTATCTCCTCTATAGTTTAGGCATAATTAGAAATATCCATAAAAGACCTCCCACCAACAACTTGACTCTGAGTAGCCATACTAAGAGAAAGTTTCAGTCCTCTGACAAAACACCAAATCCTCTCATACTTGGTAGGTAAGATCATAGTAGTATGTCTGTCCAACACATGAAATCTCACCTCATACTATACAACAATTATAGAACTCTACTCAAAATTGGTAAATTAATCCCTTAGATACTTACATAGGCTGCAAGGCATATACTTCTCTAAGAAATCCTAAGAGAATCGAGTCTATGTCATAGGTGGAGATCTAATTGCCATGGAATTCATAAGACCCATTCCCCATTGTTTGGCTGCTCGATAAAACTAAAAGATGGTATAGTACACACCATGTGACTCTATTAGGCCTAAATTATGGAGCCTCACCTCACAACTAGTCAGAAACTCAAATGCATCCTCACTTGAGGCCCTTGCAAACCTTGGTGGATTCAATCTTAGAAATTGGACCAGCATCTACTGCTGCTCGATACTTACAAATGGATGACCAATTACCAACTGTGGAATTACCGGTGTTAGAAGAACCTTAACCCTATAAGAAGCAACTTCAGGCTACCCTCCTAAATTAGTACCACTCTGGTCTGCTGACTGAGCACAATAAGATGGTTCACTACCTACTAATGCTAGTAGTTGAAGCAAGGAATCTCTGAGTACTAAAGAAGAAATAAATCCTGGTAGGGCCTGGGTGACCTCCTGGAACTCTAGTAACTAGGGTGTGGAACCTTTGGAGCTACCTCTAGCTCGAGAGCAATCAAAGGGTCTGGTGAAGGCTTTTTGTCCTGAAGACTAGATTGGGATGCAAGTCTCGCCTGGCCTCAACCTTTAGGCTGGACACGACCTTTAGCGTGCACCCCTATTGCAGACCTAGGGTCCTCATCTCCAGTCATCATAGCTCGCATTCTAACCATATTTGAAAGAGTGAAGCAATGAGAATTTTAGAAACCAACAAGGACTCGACACACAAAAATGAACAAAGAAAATGAGGTTTTCCTCAGAATTTCCTGTAGCTTCCTGAATATAGAATTTGGATCTCATCGTTCTGATCCATGAGACTCTACTAGACACTTGCTATTGTACCAACAATATCAGTGAATCGATGCTCTAATACCAATTGTCATGACTTGATTTCTTAAGTTATGATGACACATACTATAATCCGTCAATAAGTAAACCATGACATAGCCCGGAATGACAAGTAATGGGCAAGACGGCAAAAGATGAAAAAATATAGAATGTAAGCATGCAATAGGAATACTAAGCATCATAATACATAAATACGATAGTATTCGAAAAGAGAAAAGTGCATAGGAGTATCCTATGACCTAGGAAGGTCGGTACAAGAGTCACTAAATAAAGAATACTAGACAACATCAAATATACATATAGTCTCAGAAATGTAAAGACTGTCCAAAAACAGAAAAAAGAGAGAGAATCATCTTTGGATCTGAAAGCTCACCCTATCTCTAAATCTCCAAAAGCAAGCTCAAGTGAAGTGTCAATGATGGTAACTCATACTCAATTAAGCATCAGAAAAACATGTAGAAGTGCAGTATGAGTAAAAAAATACTATAGATACTCAATAAGCCTCATCAGCCGACAGAGCTAAATCATAATAAAAGTGTAATAAAATGCAAAAAACTAAACTAAAGTCATGGATAAGGTTAAACCTAAAATAATACTCCATTCCAAGATAAAATGATAAATATGACAGAGTAGATAAATCAAGATAAATACAATCTAACTACCACCTAACTGGACCACTATAAGCCCATAAGGTACAAACATGTAAGAACCTAATTGAGCCCCCATAAGCCCGAAGGATGAAAACATGGAGGAAATACGAATAATAAGAAATAAAAATATGCCCATAACTAATAATATACCTGGAACTCCCTTCGTACCTTAAATGTTGGACTTGAATAAGAACTAAATATAATATCATCATAATAAAGTATCGTAAACAAACCATGAATGCTGAAAATGAAACAAAACTACTAATTATGTACTATGTAGTAAATATACCATTAATAAACTCAACATAAAGAACAATAAGAAAGCAACTATTCACCGGATTTGTACCAAAAGTTAATGAATAATCTAAGTGTCCAAATAATCTGAGGGAATAACTTTTCCTAACATCTATTTAGTATTTAGACCCTTCAATCATACAGTTAAGTTAATACGGGAAGCAATATTAATCATACAATCTAATTATATAGATCTAGAAGTCAAAATGATACTTTTTCCGGGGTAGTAAGACTTATCAAAGGTCTTGGGATTATCTAAGTCATCCTAAGGCTCAAGGTTTAGTCTAAGGGGATGCATCAGAGTCTCTTAGTACTACAAGGAGCTAATTTAGTCCTCTAACCTAAGAAAGGGTCGGCGTGATCCTCTCTAGTTCCGAAAGTCCAAACTAAAGAAAACATCTACCCCAAAACTATAATAAGGTCCTAATGTCTTATATCAAGGTCTTGAATATCCCAAAACTAGCTCTAAGTATCATTCCAACCATTACTAGCGAACGCGGGGCCAGTTTATACCCTAAAGTCCCAACCGACTAACATTAACCTATAAAATACAAAACTAACAACTAAGTTATAACTACCTACCCATCACTAGCATAATGATACACTAATACCATAATAAAGCTCAATCTATGAGGAAATTAAGCCTAGCATACTTAAACGCCACCGATGGCTCAAGAAAGTTATTACTTTGGGAGTTTTCCCTTTTGAGAAGCCCTTGCACACTCCCATGCTATCAAGATAATAGTCTACATATTAATGCAAGATCATGATATCCATATTGCATAGAATTTCTCTAGGTCAAAAGTCAAGCTAAACATTCTATATGGGAGCCATTTGTAGAATCACAAAGTTGAAACCATCAATGTGTCCCTCATAGCTCAAGGTTATTAATCCTTAAAAATGGGAGAACTTTGAGCATATGGGGGCACCAAATCAACTCCAATAATACTGTAGGGGTTGAAAGTTAATCAGATAATTAATCAAGAAAAAATGGAAAACTATGGAAACAATGGTAAGAAAATGACCAAAATGATGTCTCCAAATCACTCTTGACACCAAATGATTGATCTATGTAAATTTCTAAGCTTATAGGGTTTTTAATAGTGAAAGACTAGAAACATGACAAAGAAATCAGGCTCCAAAGCTATATATAGACCTAAGGTCCCTTCTTCACAATCATCGAGACCTCATTATAAATGCAACTCATGACTGGGCTGATGCTTTGCGAAAACAGCCAGCCTACCGCAAACACGAAAGAGGACATATTGATCAACCAACTTACTCTTTATAAATGAAAAAGATGGATCGCAAATATAATGGCCAATAAATTTGGCCTTCACAAATGCGGCCAAGACCTCACAAATGTGAATGTCATTGTGGTCTGCACTAGCTGAAGCTGCACCAACAAATTTGGTAATTCGCTAAGTTTCCAGTTGGGCCCTTGGAATCATTCAGAATCCTATGCACACAAATGAATTATGTCACCCTACCAAATTTGACATTTTGGAATTAATGACATTGTCAAAGCTTCCTTTCAATGTCATCTTGATGAGATATGGATCCCACACCCAAGGGTCATTTTAACCAAAATTCACCCAATAACCCAAAATATGTCTGAAACCTTGGGACCTAAACTAAGGGTCCCCCTAGCCTAAAATTGATGTTTTGGATCTAACAAAATCAATAGAAATGACATTTGGGACCGCTTGACAAAAGTTTAGGTATGATGCCTCTTTCTTGATGATGAATGCTTTAAATTAGGGATTTGATTCTAAAACCAAATGACTGCCTAGTGACTGAACTGCCAGTCCCAACAAGTCAAAAATAACTTGTTGCAGCTGTGGGAAAACTCTAAATATAAAAAAAGTACAAAAATAAAGTACATGACCTGGAAGGTCATTATAAAATCCTCTACTAAAAGGTCTTTTGTTTGTAAAAGTAAAGGATAAAGATGTACCTGAGAGATCGAACAGGTAGATACCAGGAGGAGTTAGGCCTATTCGACTGGATGGTGTCTCCACTAAAACTTAACAGCTGGAATCTCCCTAGAGTGCAACTGGCTGACATCCTTAGATAATATGAAAATAACCTTCTCCACAAAGGCCAACCTCTAATCCAACTAAAGGAGTCCTAATAAAGCATGCAAGGCTTATCCAAAATGTAGCACTACAACATGAATACATGAAAAACTAGATGAACAACTGAAAAGTCTGGGGCAAAGTCCAACTCATAAGCCACCTCTCCAAATATTTGAAGTATCTTGAATGGCTCGATATACCTAGGACTGAGCTTTCTCCTCTTTCCAAACCTCATCACCCCTTTCATGCGAGCGATACTTGAAAAAATTCTCTATCACCAACTCTAAATTTCAAATCACAAAGACTACGATCAACATGACTCTTCTATCTACTCATGTCCACTCATTGCCTATCTTGAATATCCTAAACTCTATCAAAGACTCACAAAGCAAGTTAGCACCATAGGAACTAACCCCAGAAATCTCAAACCAACCAATTAAGATTGATAATGCCTATCATAAAATGCCTCAAATGGTGCCATATCAATAATTGAACTATAGATATTATTATAAACACACTCTTCTAAGGCTAAATATTGCTCCCATTATCCTCTAAAATCAATAAAACATGCACACAATATGTTCTCTGAAACCTGAATAATCTGCTTTGATTTCCCATTGAATTGATAGTGAAATACGGTGCTAAGGTCAAACTGAGTGACCAAATCCTCCTGAAAAGTCCTCCAAAAGTTTGAAGTGAACACTGAGCCTCTATCTAAAATAATAGACATAGGTAGACCATGAAGGCAAACTATCTCCTAAACATAGATACGGGATAACCTCTTGGCATTGAAGGAAATCTAATCACTATAAATAATCCAATTTGGTCAACCAATATATGATGATCCAAATGCTACCTAAACCACAAGAAGTGGAAGACAAACCACCCAGGAAGTCCATAGTAATTCACTCCCATTTCCATTCAGGATTAGGTAGCCTCTTTAATATTCCAACCAATCTTTGATGCTCAACTTTTACTTTTTAATAATAAAAACATCGAGCTATAAATTCCACTACATCATTCTTTGTTCCACTCACCAGTATTGTTGTCTCAAATCTGTATACATCTTAGTTGTCCCAGGGTGGAAAGAATATTTAGAGCTATGAGCCTCCTACAAAATCAACTGAATCAAACCCCAACCACAAGAACACAAATATGATCATTGAATCTCAGAATACTAGTATATCTAAGGAAACCCTCCTAGATTAACCTCTTAACACATAGACATGAATTCCACAAAGCTTACTATTCTCTAACTTATGACTTTGAATTTTCTTCAACGAGGTAGAACTAGTTTAAATATGTGAAAAAATTCTTCCCCAGACATAAGATATGAAGCCTAACCATCAAGATAGCTAAGGATTGAATGTCCAAGGCTAACTACTTCTATGAAACTAAAATAAACGCCAAGCTACCTATATCACCCCCTTCCGACACATGATATCCACTATAATATTTGCCTTGCTCAAATGGTATAGAATAGATATCATATGGTATAGAATAGAGATATAAAGTCTAAATATGGCATTGATTACTGATTTATCAAGTCCATGAATGTGGATAGGGCATTGGTCAACTCAAAAGACATCACCAGGAACTCATAGTGGCCATAACAAGTCCTGAATGCTACCTCAAAGATGCCCTCTGCTCGAATCCTCAACTGATGGTTACCAGATCTCGAGTTAATCTTAGAAAACATAGCCACACCTTGAAGCTCATAAAATAAATCATCAATATAAGGATAAAAAAATACCAATTCTTCATTCTCACCTTGCTGCCTATAATCGATACTTATGCCATAGAACATTCCTTTTTTTCAGAAATAATGAAGGAACAATCCCAAGGTGATATAATTGGCCTAATGGAGCCCTTACCTAGAAGATCCTAAAGTTGAGAATTTCAATCCTTAAGATCCTTAGGATCCATATGCTAAGGTACAATAGAAATAGGTCAGTTTCTCAAATCAAAATCAATAGAAAACTAGGCAGGTCGGTAGGGAATCCATTAAGAAACTCATAAATAATAGGCATGAAATCGAACAAAGGACTCTCGACAATAACATCATAAACATAAGTAAGATAAGGTCCCAGCTTCTAATGCCCCAGAAAATGGGTCCCGGAGCATCACACGATGCTTGAGGCTACGAGTAGCCCCAAGCTAACCCTTTGAGCCATTTTCATTAAGTGCAACACAAATCAACGGAGTTTCCATAAATAACCCTAAAATATCAATATAGTAATCATCATCCAAGAATAAAAGAATTTTAGAAAGATAACAAAATACGACTTATTAGTCAACTCCCAACATCTATAATAGTCAGACAAGCCTCTAAGAAAATCAATTAAATTAGCGAGACATTGAGACATGCCCCAACTAACTCATACTCAGCTATCAAATGTAAATAATTTCGTGAAACCAACATCAGACATCACGTCCTCGGAACATGAGGACTCACTACAACAGAGGATGTAGAACAACGTGCCCGAAGAATCACTGTCGAACCTGGAACTGAGCACCTGAACCTACATTTCGAGAAAATAAAGCCCACCCGAAGATGTGGGTCAGTACCATGGAAAGGAACCGAGTATATGGGGGTGTATGCAGTTGTATAAACTTCATCATCATCATAAATATTTATAAGAAATATGCAGGATGTATGAAAGACTCACATAGCTCGAAGAAAATCATCATAATCATGAGAGGGTGAAATAAGTACAATAACACATGTGAGTCATCATATAATTTGTCAATCACTTTCAGTTCAGCAAGAATATCAATTCTCATTATGTAAATATTATTTAAATCTTTCAAAACAATAACTTTCATAATTCCACTTTCATATTACTTCACCATTCACCATAGACACAAGGAAACACACACACACTGGGAGATCCTATAACCGACATAAACCATGTGAGCTGCATGGAGTCCAACATACAACCTATGTTGGGGAGAGCCGTCCTATCCTTTTCATCGGAGTAGGACTATCGATATTAAATCCTCACAAACTAGTGATCACTATATAAATCAGCCTCAGGCTTACTCCTATGGGGGCACGTAGTTCTAGGGAAGTAAGGTTGCTTTATACCTCCCACTCGGTGCTAAAGATTTCTCCCAAATTTAGCTCAGATCATTTCAAAGACAATCCACAACAAAATAATTTCAGTAATATATAAATATACATCGGGAGCCATCATGCTTCCCATCTATCAAAATCAACCACATTGTGGATTTCTTCCACACTCGAGTTCAAAACAACTCCATTAAGACCAAAAGGTCAAATCATTCAAAATATCTCAAATATTCAACATCAACGTGCTTATAACACACACTTTCTAAAAAAAACACAATTTCCAATGGGGATTCATGACCCAAATATCAAAATCATGATAAATATCGTTCAAGATTCATGCTTTATATCACCACACATGTAAATTCATCTTTCAAAATCATAAACATCAAGATTCAATAATAATCATCATAAGATATGGGTTCATGCTTCAAATTCATAAAAATCAAATAAAAATCATGCCTTTGTAAAGAAAATTACTTCTGGGCACAAGAACAAAAGAGAGTTCTTGTTGAAAAATCCCACATACCTTGAATGATGAACTTTAGATTGATACTCGTTTTTGAGATGTTAATCGTGCCTTTGAATGATGGTCCTTGGAGTTCTTGAACTAGGAACTTGGAATCTTGAATAAATTTGCAGCATTAATGGTGAACTTTGGAGGTTCTTGAAGTTGGATGTAGGGGCTTAGGGTTTTCTTTTTGAGGGAGTTTGATGAAATATAACATATAATGCTTCTAATAGGCTTTAATATAGGGTTTGGACAAATTTTTGCTGAGGGGGAATGACCAAAACTCCCGTAAAGATCAAAAAAATTCTTGAATCTGTCCTTTGGTGGACTGTTTTGATAGTCTGAAGTAGATCAACCATAACATTTTACTCCGATATTCAAATTAGATGAAACCAATTTCATTAGAAAGAGGACTTTCATATCTTTGCGTTGATGTATAGTATCTCACCTAGATCATTATGCGATGAGTTATGATCATTTGAAGTTGACCCAAAAATTTACTTTTGATAGGTTGAAGTAGATCGACCATAACTCTTTGCTTCGATAAACAAATTACATGAAACCAATTTCATTGGAAAGAGGACTCACAGAGCTTTTTGTTGATATATAGTAAATCACCCAGATCATTATGTACAAGGAGTTATGATCATTTAAAGTTGAGCAAAAATATGCTAGGCCTCAGTAATTTTTCCTGCACGTTTTACTGTTCACTACTATTCACGGTTTGATCGGAATGTTCATAACTTGTCGCTCGGGAGTCCATTTTGGATGATCCACAAATTGTTGGAAAGCTTATTTGATACTCTACTCAATGGTGGGTTATAATCCTAGACATTTTGCATCGAAAATTTATAATTCATTCTAGAAGATAGAACCCAACACGTTTACGCACAAAATTTCAATGAAAAATTTCCCGGGGTATTACATCATCCCCCCTTGGAAATATTTGTCCTCGAATGATGCTAGACATGCCAAGATTACATAGGGAATAGAGCATATAGTTGAAACCATTCGTTAGACTCATTACCACATCGTTTCTCACTCCGAATGCAACATAGAATGCATAAATTCAAGAAACTACAGCTGAACACAAATAAATGACAGTTGAACTGCTACTTTTATCAAAAGTGCATGATTTAGGAAAGAACGGTACCTTCAGCTTTATCAGAGTTCATAGAAAATAGGTGCGGGTACTTGGATCGCATATCCGCCTCAGCTTCCCAAGTTGCACCCTCAACAGATTGGTTTCGCCACAACGCCTTGACCAAGGGAACTTCTTTGTTCCTTAGTCTTCGGACACTGAAATCAAGAATCTCAACAGGAATCTCATCAAAAGAAAGATTTTCTTGAATGTCAGTACTCACAGAGGAATCCATTACCATAGCATCGCTAATATGCTTTCTAAGCATGGAGATATGGAATATTGGATGAATAGAGGACAACTTGGAAGGCAACTCAACTTCATAAGCTACCTTACCAACACGGCTAAGAATTTTGTAAGGACCAACATAACAGGAACTAAGCTTCCCCTTCTTTCCGAATCTCTTCACCCCCCTCATGGGTGAAATTTTTAGATACACTAGGTCACCAACTTCAAACTCAAGGTCTCTCCTTCTAATATCCGCATATGACTTCTGACGACTCTGCGCAGTTTTTAATCTTTCCCTAATCAACTTAACTTTTTCCATAGCCTCAAATACCGAATCAGGACCACTCACAGCTGCTTCACCCACCTCGAACCAACCTATGGGTGATCTACATTTCCTCCTATATAAGGCTTCAAACAGAGCCATGCCAATACTAGAGTGGAAACTGTTATCGTAAGCAAACTTTATCAACGGTAAGTGATCATCCCAACTTACCTTAAAGTCAAGTGCACAAGGTCTCAATATATCCTCTAAGGTCTGGATGGTCCGCTCAGCTTGGCCATCGGTCTGCGGATGAAAGGCAAAACTCAAAAGCACTTAGGTACCAAGACCCTTCTGAAAAGTTTTCCAAAATTGCAAAGTAAATTGATTATCCCTATCCAAAATGATAGACGAGGGAACTCCATGCATTCTGACTAGCTCTTGGATATACAATCTAGCGTAATCCTCAGTAGTATATGAAGTATGAACATGCAATAAATGAGCAGAATTAGTCAACCTATCAACCACAACCCAAATAGAATCATGATGGCATCGGGAAGGAGGTAAACTAATCACAAAGTCCATATTTATCTCTTCCCACTTCCAGGTGGGAATACTAAACTCTTGCATCATACCACCAGGTCTTTGGTGTTCAACCTTAACCTGTTGGCATATTGCACACTTAGCTACAAACGCTGCTATATCTTTCTTCATGCCACTCCACCAATAGATTTCTTGCAAGTCTCAGTAAATCTTAGTGGCACCAGGATAAGTAGAATATCGCGCCCCATGTGCTTCAGCCATAATCCTCTGTCTCAGATCATCAACATTCGGGACACACAATCTACCCTGTAATCTCAATACACCATCTTCCTCTTGGGAGAAAACCTCTACTTTTTGGTCCTTGACTGAATCCTTCAGTCTGACCAAACTAGCTTCTAAGTATTGCTTTACCTTCACTTCTGAAACCAAGGAGGATTCGAAACTACTCTAAACCCCTATACTATCTTCAGTAGAGTCAAATAACCTAATCCCCAATCTAGCTAAATGATGTACATCACGAGCCAACTCTTTCTTACCTTCTATTACATGCGAAACACTACCCATAGACACTCTACTTAGGGCATCCGGCACAACATTGGCCTTGCCCGGATGGTACAACATACTCATATCATAGTTCTTTAACAATTCTAACCATCGTCTCTGCCTAAGATTCATTTCTCTCTAGGTAAACACATACTGCAGACTCTTGTGATCAGTGAAAACATCAACACGGACACCATACAAATAGTGTCTCCAGATTTTCAAAGCAAACACAACAGCAGCCAACTCAAGGTCATGGGTGGGGTAGTTTTTCTCATGGGGTTTCAACTATCTAGAAGCATAAGCTATCACCTTACCCTTCAGTATCAATACGTAACCCAACCCAACTCTCAAAGAATCACAGTACACCACAAAACCATCAACACCATCAGGCAAAGTCAAAACAGGGGCTGAAGTGAGTCGAGTCTTCAACTCCTGAAAACTCTTCTCACAAAATTCGGACCACAAGAACTTCACTTTCTTTTGGGTCAACCGAGTCATAGGAGACGCTATAGAGGAGAAACCCTCAACAAAACGGTGGTAATAGCCAGCTAAACCCAAGAAACTTTGGATATCAATTGGAGAAATAGGTCTAGGCCAATTTCTAACAGCTTCGGTCTTTTGGGGATCAACTCTAATACCCTCGAAAGAAATGGTATGACCCAAAAAAGCAACTGACCTTAGCCAAAACTCACATTTACTGAACTTGGCAAACAACTTGTGATCTCTAAGGGTTTGTAGGATAGTTCGGAGATGATCAGAATATTCATCCTCACTATGGAAGTACACCAGTATATCATCGATGAACACTATGACCAACATATCCAGATATGGTCTGAACAATGAATTCATATGGTCCATGAAAGCTGCTGGGGTATTAGTTAACCTGAAAGACATAACAAGAAACTCAAAATGGCCATAACGAGTTCAGAAAATGGTTTTTGGGATGTCACACTCCCTAACTTTGAGTTGATAATAGCCGAAACGAAGGTCTATCTTTGAGAAATAACTTGCACCTTGCAATTGGTCAAACATATTATCTATTCTTGGAAAGGGGGTACTTATTTTTTATGGTGACTTTATTCAGTTGGCAGTAATCAACACACATACGCAAAGAGCCATCTTTCTTTCTCACAAACAACATAGGAGCACCCCAAGGAGAAACACTGGGCCTTATGAAACCCTTATCTAGTAGATCTTTGAGTTGCTCTTTCAAATCCTTAAGTTCTGTAGGGGCCATACGGTAAGGAGGAATAGAAATGGACTGAGTATCAGGAAGAAGATCAATCCCGAACTCTATCTCTCTATCAGGAGGTATCCCTGGGAGATCATCCGAAAAGACATCAGAAAACTCATTGATGACGTTAATAGACTGGAGAGTTGGAGTCTCAGACTTAGTGTCTTTGACTCTAACCAAATGGTAAATACACCCCTTGGAAATAAGCTTTCTAGCTTTGAGGTAAGAGATAAAATGACTCTTAGGTGACACAGAATTCCCAGACCACTCAAACACGGATGCACCCGAACACTAAAACTTGACCACTTGGGTTCGATAATCAATAGAGGCATAAGAAGAACACAGCCAGTCCATACCCAGGATCACATCAAAATCCACCATGTCTAACTTAATCAGATCAGCCAACAAGACTCTATGAAGATCAATGGGTCAGCGGGTTGAGGTTGCTGACCATCATTATTTCTTCTCGCTCAACATGGAGGCATATTTCTGAAAGATAAGAGCACGAATCAATAACACAGAGAGACACTTTAACCATGATAGACTTTTGAAAGAAAGAATCACACTTTTTCCTAAAACGTCTTGTAGCCTCTTGCTCATAGATGTGCCGCGCTACACACCGGTGATCAAGACTCTATTTAACACGACTTGTCAGACTCCCCAGGACACCTTAAAACCTTAGGCTCTGATACCAAGTTTGTAACGCCCCAGAAAATGGGTCCCGAAGCGTCACACGGTGCTTGAGGCTATGAGTAGCCCCAAGCTAACCCTTTGAGCCATATTCATTAAGTTCAACACAAATCAATGGAGTTTACATAAATAACCCTCAAATATCAACAGAGTATCATCATCCAAGAATTTCAGAAAGATAACAAAATACGACTTATTAGTCAACTCCCAACATCTATACTAGTCTGACAAGTCTCTAAGAAAATCAATAAAACCAGCGACCCATTGAGATATGCCCCAACTTACTCATACTCAGCTATCAAATGTAAATAATTTCGTGAAACCAACATCAGGCATCACGTCCTCGGAATATGAGGACTCACCACAATAGAGGATGTAGAACAGGGTGCCCGAAGAATCACTGTCGAACCTAGAACTGAGCACCTGAACCTACATTCTGAGAAAATGCAGCCCACATCCGAAGATGTGGGTCAATATTATGGAAAGGAACCGAGTATATGGGGGTGTATGCAGTTGTATAAACTTCATCATCATAAATATTTATAAGAAATATGCAGGATGTATGAAAGACTCACATAGCCCGAAGAAAATCATCATAATTATGAGAGGATGAAATAAGTACAATAACACATGTGAGTCATCATATAATTTGTCAATCACTTTCAGTTCATCAAGAATATCAATTCTCATAATGTAGATATAATTTAAATCTTTTGAAAGAATAACTTTCACAATTCCACTTTCAAATAACTTCACCATTCACCATAGACACAAGAAAACACACACACACTGGGAGATCCTATAACCGACATAAACCATGTGAGCTGCATGGAGTCAAACGTACAACCCACGTTCGGGAGAGTCATCCTATCCTTTCCATCGGAGTAGGACTATCGATATTAAATCCACATAAACTAGTGATCACTATATAAATCAGCCTGAGGCTTACTCCTACGGGGGCACGTAGTTCTAGGGAAGTAAGGTTGCTTTATACCTCCCACTTGGTGCTAAAGATTTCTCCCGAACTTAGCTCAGATCATTTCCAAGACAATCCACAACAAAATAATTTTGGTAATATATAAATATACATCAGGAGCCATCATGCTTTCAATCTATCAAAATCAACCATGTTGTGGATTTCTTTCACACTCGAGTTCAAAACAACTCCATTAAGACCAAAAGGTCAAATCATTCAAATATCTTAAATATTCAACATCAACGTGCTTATAACACACACTTTCTAAAAAACACAATTTTTAATGGGGATTCATGACCCAAATATTAAAATCATGATAAATATCGTTCAAGATTCATGCTTTATATCACCACATGTAAATTCATCTTTCAAAATCATAAACATCAAGATTTCATAATAATCATCATAATATATGGGTTCATGCTTAAAATTCATAAAAATCAAATAAAAATCAAGCCTTTGTAAAGAAAATTACTTTTGTGCACAAGAACGAAAGAGAGTTCTTGTTGAAAACCCCCACATACCTTGAATGATGAACTTTAGATCGATACTTATTTTTGAGATGTTAATCGTGCCTTTGAATGATGGTTCTTGGATTTCTTGAACTAGGAACTTGGAATCTTGAATAAATTTGCAGAATTAATGGTGAACTTTTGAGGTTCTTGAAGTTGGATGTAGGAGCTTAGGGTTTTCTTTTTGAGGGAGTTTGATGAAATATAATATATAATGCTTCTAATAGGCTTTAATATAGGGTTTGGATGGATTTTGGGTGGGGGGGATGACCAAAACGCCCGTAAAGATCAAAAAAATTCTCGAATCTGTCCTTTAGTGGACTGTTTTGATAGTCTGAAGTAGATCAACCATAACGTTTTACTTCGATATTCAAATTAGATGAAACAAATTTCATTAGAAAGAGGACTCTCATATCTTTGCGTTGATGTATAGTATCTCACTCATATCATTGTGTATGAGGAGTTATGATCGTTTGAAGTTGACCAAAAAATTCACTTTTGATAGGCTGAAGTAGATCAACCATAACTTTTTACTCCGATAGGCAAATTAGATGAAACCAATTTCATTGGAAATAGGACTCGAAGAAATTTCTGTTGATATATAGTAGATCACCTAGATCATTATGTACAAGGAGTTATGATCGTTTAAAGTTGGAGAAAAAATACGCTAGGCCTCAGCACTTTTTCCTGCACGTTTTACTGTTCACTACTATTCAAGGTTCGATCGGAATGTTCATAACTCGTCGCTCGGGTGTCCGTTTTGGATGATCCACATATCGTTGGAAATCTTATTCGATACTCTACACAATGGTAGGTCATAATCTAAGACATTTTGTACGGACAATTTATAATTCATTCTAGAAGATAGAACCCACCACGTTTACGCACAAAATTTCAACGAAAAATTTTCCAGGGTATTACACAGCCTCTCAACACCAGTCTCCTAGCTCAAACATAAGAACTAATCCCCATCGATGTGTGGCTAAAAGAACCCTACCATAGACTGATGGTTTGACAGACCTAGCTAAGGTAACAGTTTTAGCCAAACAATCTAACATTGCATGATAGTGGGATAACCAGTTCATGCCTAAAATCCATACATCTACCATATCAAGAACAATGTGGTCAACTCGAGTATCAAACTCTTGAACTATCACAACACATGATCTATAAACTTTATCTGTTATTAAAGAATCACTCACAAGAGTAGATACACATAATGACATAGATAAAGGCTCTTAAGATAACTCTAACTATTGTACATAATAAGCAAAAATATATGAATAAGTGGATCCTTGATCAAATAAAGTAATATCTAGCTAGTGGCATACTAAAATTATACCTGTAATAATAATATTCAAAGACTCCACCTCTGTCTTACCTGGTACAGCATAATATTGACACCATCTGCCTTCAAACTAGACACCTGACTAACCACCTATCCTAACCTCTTGATGGCTTTCTGTAGAACCATGGGGACGACCTTAGTGATCCTATGCACCATCTCCAGATAGATGTGGTACTGATTTGATCAACTAAACACTCTGCACTATAGGAACAAGTACCCCACACTGTGGACACTCTCTAAATAAATAATCGATAACCCCATAATAAAAACATGCCTTGGGAACTCTACTCTATTCAGAAGGTCTGACCGACCCAAAATGGCCACCTCAGCTAGAAGATCCTGATATTATACCTTTTGAAGACTGACCGTTACCTGGCTACTATATTCACTATAATTAGACTAAACCCTTTTTATGATATGAAGTGTAACCTGAACAGGCTTACTTGTCTAATCGATAAGACTAATGCTGGGGTACCTCCCCTAAAAACCTCTATCTCTGAACTATGAGCCGCTCTGGCTCCTATTAAAACTGTATGCCTTATTGATGTGGCCTCTTATTACTGCCCCTTAAGACTCGTGATACATCTCCTCTATAGTTTGGGCATAGTAAAAAATATCCACAAAGGGCCTAAAATAAGAAAATAGACTTTGGGCAGCCGTATGGAGAAAAAATCTCAGTCCTTTAACTAAACTCTAAATCCTTTTATACTCGGTAGGTAAGATCATATTAGCATATCTGTCCAACTAATAAAATCTTACTTCATACTCTACAACCACCTTAAAACTATGCTCCAAAGTGGTAAACAAGATCCCTTAGATGCTTACACAGGTTGTGAGGCATATACTTCTCAAGGAAAGCCATAGAGAACTGAGTCCATATCAAAGTTAGAGATCTAGTTAGCTTGGAATCCATATAACCCCTCACCATGGTCTGGTTACCTAATCAAACTAAAAGGTAGTGTAGAACATAACCATGTGAAACAACCCAAACTAGGGCCTAGTCGTGTTGGGCATTTCAAGTCTAGCCAGGACAGGAGACCACCCCCAATACCCAATCGTAACCGCCTTGTACCCTATGTCAGATGAATTTCAAACATATAACAAGATAAAGCAATAATAATTCAAAGATATCAAATAAGTCTATATTTAAAATTGAATGACCTCAACCAAATTTCCAATCGATGCCAACCCCAAGGCCAATACCAATACTAAGGTTGACACCAATATCGACACTGCCCATGCCCATAGTAGTCTGACAAAGTCTCTAACCATAATCAAATAACATTTGGTCGGGATATTTCCCTGACCATAGCCAAAGACAAATTCCAAGAAACAAAAATAAAGAAAATAAGTTCATAGCATAAAATATAGTCTTCGGGGATATGGAAGCTCACCATATCAATCTGAATCAAAGCTATCCCCAAATCCAAGTAAATGAGTAGGAGAAAAGGTAGTATGGTCGGTCCTACATCGCGTGGGGATACAATGCCTAAAGAAGGTTAGCAGAGTGAAGCTAGCATATACTCAAGGATAAAGATAGAATAATGCCACTATTCAAAACCAAATCAAATAGCCATATGCAATCATACATATATGTATATACTACGCTGAGATAGAGAACTGGGTTTTGCATGCATTTAAAACCTTACCCTGAGATATATAGCTCTGCCATCCTAAATGTTTGCCTACGGGCTATATGGATTCAGCTCCCCTTACTAAAGGGCCCCAGTGCGTGTTAGCCATATGAATTAAAGAAAACCTAAGATGACTAGTACATCTCCCAAAATATAAGTGTGACATCATGTACATGGTCACCACAACCAACCCTCATATCGGCAAATGTGATTTTCTAGTATTAGTCCCCCTGGGAGCTCTACCTTCCATGACTTTGCTAACACAGCCCCCTTTAAGCCCATATTAAAAAAAATTACACATTCCAACAATTTACCAAGGAGTATTTTATTTAAGTATTAACCGTTGGTATCGTCATACCAAAATTAGAGCTTGCAATTCTATCCTTTTATGCCACACCAAAATCATTAAACCAAGTTAACTCTAAAGTTTCCAATTAAACCAAAACCATGGCCACCAAGGACTTTCCAAACCATTTAAAACCAACCAAACCAATTTAGGTTCCATTACCATTTATGCAATGCAAAGATATTAAGAGTAGTCAAATTCTGGGACAAAAGCATTCTTATTGGCATTTTAACAAACAAGTTGAGGGCACATAAGTTTCAAAACCATAACCAAGTATTTTAGGGAATCCATAATTCCCCAAATCCATTCACCTTAAAATACATCCAATAATGTCAAGATCATACAAAAAGCATCAAACAAAACATAACTAAACCATGAGAAACATTATTCAACCATGAACATCCAAAACCTACAATTATTATTTCAAAAATAGCAATATCATGAAAATAATACATTAAAACATATGTGTTTTAAAAAATAACAATGAGGGAGGAGTAACACACCTTAGACACCAAGTAACATGAAGAGAAACCACCCTTGAAAGCCTTAATTGATTATCTTGAAGAAACCCTAGCCTCTATCTTGAACAAAGAGTTTGAGAGATTTTTAAGGGTGTTTGATTAGGAATAGTATGTGAATGAAGTCCCCAAAGGTGTATTATGTCATGGTATCAAAGGGAGTTAAAAGGGAGAAATGTCCAGAATGCCCTCAGCATAAAATTGTAAAATTACTGCAGGTGGTTACGAGTCGACCCTGTGACTCGTGACCACAACATATGACTCCTACCATTGAGTTTTAACCAAGACAGTGAGTTGGACATCTATTCACTGTCCATCATACGACTCTTTGACCCCCACTCGTGACCAAACTCTATGACTCATATGATCCAGTCGTACCTAAGACAGAATCCAAAAGGGTTGGCAATGGACAACATACAAATTCTCATAATGACTCGTAACCTATCCTCATGGCTGTTGGTGATCCACTCGTACTCAGAGCCAAGTGAAGTCACTAAGTTTCTGATTTGATGAAAGACTGACCCGTCACCAGATCAAATGATCCGCACCACCAAGTAGTTACTATGACAAAAACCCAACCACCATTCACTGGTCTCCTAACAACTAGGGTCACCTGACCCATACCCACACCATACGATTCATATGATGAGTCTTCACTAGGACAGTGAGCTCAATGCTCAGGAAATTTCCAAGGGACAAAACCCAAGGTGTTTCACCATGTAACTCTACTAGGACTAAAGTTTGGAGCCTAGACTCACAACCTATTAGAAACTCAAATGCATCCTCGCTTGGGCCCTTTGAAAACCCTAGGTGGAGTCAACATAAAAAATTTGCACAATATTTTCTTCTCCTTGGTGGTCGTAATTGGATGAGTAACTGTCAACCATAGAACTACAGATGGTTGAGGAACCCCAACCCTGTGAGCCATAGCTGCAAGTTATTCTCCTAATTCAGTACCACTTTGGTCTACTAATGTAGCACAACCGATTGGTGTGCCACCTACTAATCCCAATAACTAAAGTAAGGTATCTTTGAGTAGAGAAAAAGAAATAAATTAGGCGAGGCTTAGTCTGCCCCCCTGGCTGACTAGCGACTGGGGTGGTAGAACCTCTGGAGCTACCTCTTACTTGGGAGCAGCGATAGGATATGGTGAAGGCTCACTGTCCTAGACCCTAGCAGGGGCTGTAACTCTATTCTAGCCTTGACCTCTAGGTTGGCCACGATCTCTAGTGGGTGCACTAGCTGCAAACTTGGAGTCCCTATCTCCATTCATTGTAGCTCACATCCTAACCATCTATGAAAGATTTAAATAACTAGAATATTGGAAACTAACATAGACTTACACAGGAAAATGAATAAATAAGATGATGTTTTCCTATGAAAGTTTTGTAGCCTTCCGAAGATATTATACATACATCATTGTTCCTATCTACGAGACTATTCTAGACACTTGTTCTTATACCAACAATACTAGTAAACCTAGGCTTAGATACCCATTGTCATAACTCTATTTCTCAAGTCATTATGACATCTACTTTAACCCACTAGTAGGTAAGCCAAGCCATAACCTGGAATGACAGGTAATGGGCTAGATGGAAAAGATAACAAAATACCGAATGTAAACATGTAATAGGAATATGAAGAAGAAGAATACATAAATACAATAGTAGTAAAAAGGAGGAAAAGTTTAAAAGAGTATTCCGTGACCTAGTAAGGTCAGAGAAGTGACACTGAATCAAAATAAAGTACAAGACAATATAAAATTACCTATAGTCTAAGATATATAAAGACTATCCAAAAATAGTAGAAGAAGGGAGAATCACCTACAACTCTAAGAGCTTACCCTATCTTCATATCTCTAAGAGTAAGCCCGAGTGAATTGCCAAAGACGATAACTCGTACTTGAACCTTTATCAGAAAAAAATGCATAAGTGCATAATGAGTATAAAAAATAATAGGAACTTAATGAGCACCATCATCCGACTGATCTACATCATAATAAAAGTATAATGAAACATGAGAAAGTAAACTAAAGTCATGGATAAGGCTAAATCTAAACTAATACTCCAAACCAAGATAAAGTGATACATAAGAAAGAGTAGATAAATCAAGATAAATATAGTCTAACTATAACCTAATTGGTCCCACAAAAGCCTAGAAGGTGCAAACATATAAGTAATAACCTAATCGAGCCCCTATAAGCCCGATGAATGCAAATAGGGAGAAAATAAAAACAATAAGAAAAAAATGCATGCTCATAAGTGATAATATACCTGAAACTCCCTTTGTACCATAAATGTCAAACTTCAACTAAAATTGAGTATAGTATCATCATAATAAAGTATCATATACAGATCATAAAGGCTAGACTTGAATCGAAATTAGTAATTTTGTATCATATGATAAATATGCCATAAATAAATTCAACAGAAAGAATAATAAGAGAGTAACCATTAACCAAACTTGAACTAAAATTTAATGAATAAGATAAGTATCCAAATATTCAAAGGTAATAACTTTCCCTATAATCGCTTTAGAATCTAGACCCTTAAGTCAAACAGTCACGTTAATAAGGGAGGTGATATTAATCTTATAATATAATTATATAGACCTAGACGTCGAAATAATGCTGTATGTGGGGTAATAAGACTAACCAAAGTTCATGGGATTGTCTAAGTTATCCTAAGACTCATGGTTTAGTCTAAGGGTATATATTGGAGTCTTTTATTCTACAAGGAGCTAGTTTAGTCCTTTGACCTAAAAATGCTGGTGGGGCCTACTACTAGTCTCAAAAGTCCAAACTAGGGTAAGTATATGCACCAAAACTAGGTTAAGGTCCTAAATTCTTATCTTAAGGTCTTTAATATCCAAAAATTATCCCTAAGTAGAATTCTAACCATTACTAGGAAAGACGGGGCCAGTTTTTAGCCAAAAGGCTCCATTAGGATAACTTTAACCCTTAAAATAACAAACTAACAACCAAGTCATAACTACCTATCCATTACTAGAATAATACTTCACTAACATCATAATAAGGCTCAGTATATGAGGAAAGTAAGCCTAGCCTAACTAGACACCACTGAAAGCTTAAGAAAGTCCACTACTCTAGACCTTTTTCTTTTCGAAAAGCCTCTATATACTTCCATGCTATAAAAATAATAATATATATGTTAATATGAGAATGATGATACCCATATTCCATTGAATTTCTCTAGGTGAAAAGTTGAGCTAAGAATCCATATAGGGCCCACTTGCAGAATCACAAAATCAAAACTGTCAACGCATCCCTAAAAGCTCAAGGGGCATTTACCTTCAAAAATGGGTGAAATCCAAGCATACATGGTCCCCTAAATAAGCCCCTACAATAATCTAGGGGTTTAAAGTTAATCAAAAATTACTCAAGAAAATAAAGGGAAACTAATGGAAATAATGGTGAGAAAATGACCAAATTGACGTTTCCAAATCACAAATGACACCCAATGGTTGATCTGCACACGTTTATAAGCTTTTAGGGTTTTTAATGGTGAAAGACTTAGGAAAAATGAGAGAGAAATTAGGCTACACAACTATAAATAAACCTAGTAGTCCCTTCTTCACCTTTACAGGGACCCCATCGTAAATATAACTCATTACTGTACAAACCCTTCGTGAACACAGTCAGTCCTTTCAGAACGTGAAAGACGATGCCCAGACCAGTTGGCCAGCTTACTCTTCATGAATGCAAATGTCGGCTCGCAAACATGATCACTAATAAATTTTTCCTTTACAAATGCGTCTAAGGCCTTGCAAACACTAAGGTCATTTTTGGCCAACACTAGTTGAAGATACACCATCAAACATGGAAAATTGCTATGTTTTTTATCGGACCCTCGAGATTTGTGTGGAATTTTGTGAATGCAAATGAATTTTCTCATTCTACTAAATTAAATATTTTAGACTTAATGGTTCCATCAAAATTTAATTTGAGGTCATTTTGATTAAATAAGGGTCCCACACCCAAGGGTCATTTAAAAAAAAATCCACCTAATAGCCTAATATGTGTTTAGAAGCCTTGGAACCAAGGGTCCCCTTAACATAAAATTGGCATTCCAGAGTTAAGGGAACCATCAAAAACGTCATCTAGTATTGTTTTGATAGAAGTTCAGGTCTGGTACCACTTTCTAAACAACAAAAGTTCCAAAATAGGGAATTGAATCTATTAGGCAAATTAACTACTTAGTGACTAAACTGTTAGCCCCAGCAAGTCACAAATGACTTGGTGTAGCTATGATAACGATCTAGATAGTAAAAAAGCATGATAATAAGGAAAATGACCTGGAGGGTCATTACATATGGTAAAATCAACAATGCAAAAAAATAAGCTCAATAATGGTATATATATGAACTAAAACCTCCCAAATCTTAGTAAATCATGATACAAGCTCGCACGTAGAAATCCCAATGATAACAATATCTCAAATAACCACTAGAGATACTATAAGCCCTCACACGATAAACAAAACAATAGAATCAACTCAAAGTATTAAGAAAGTCCCCACAAGCCCTAAACCAGATATTACAAAAACAATAAGAATAATTAATACACTAATAAGGTCAACACAATCCCCCAAATAGGCATAACAATGATAATAATTATCTTAATCAATAAACTCCTCCACACAGGTATCATAATGATAATGCTTTTTGATTCTATGTTTACCGCCTTGCTGAACTAAAAAAAAGCTTTCGAGGCATGTTTATGTTATGATTTTAGTGGTTTTGACGACCCTATCTCATCCTATCTTAACAATTCCCTGTTCTAAAAATGATGCATTTGTTTACAATAATCGGGCTCAGGAACTACCTTTTGATAAACTAGTTTCCACTCATCTAGTTCCTTGTTAGCAGTTCTAGCTCCATATCAATCATCTTAATTAATAAAATAATCCACATAATCCCACCCACAACTATCATAGTAGTATAATCAACCCAAATAATGAAAAAAAAAGTAATTCATCTAACTCATAGCATGCTTTCCTTGATAAATTTCCTACCTAAGTCAAGTCTGAAGAAATTTAAGATATAACCTACCTAGAAGATGAAGAAGTTCATCAAAATCCACCATTAAAATAGCTTTTCTTCAAAAATATCCTTACATCATCTCAAATATTTCAAGAACAGGTTGTACACATAAATACGAGTCCATTGATATCCATATTGATATACTTTTGTTTTGAGTTCAAAAAGTCACCATTAAAAGTAGCCTAGGTCCATAAGGGTAAACTAGAAATTCTATCGGCCAATCATGTTATCCATAGTTTATGGAGTTTAAGTCCGATATTCCATCAAAAATAGGATTCAAATCGAGTTTGAAATCACTAGAATACCACATTTTAGCTTTACAAGTAAAGCACCAAATTTCAATTATCAAATGCAGTTTAAAATGAGAAAATTTGAATAATATATTTCAAAATCAGTTTACCCTTACTACATGGACCTTAATTTTCAATAATCACCACAAACTCATCACAAATTAATCCTAAAATAAAAAACTTTTAATTTCATAAATTTTAAAATTTTAGAGTTTTCTTGTTAAATTTAAGGCATTATTTGATTCTTTCAAGATTGATTTTAACTCTGTGTTTGATGAAATTTTAGATTTAAACTGCTTAAGTTATGGATAAATTAATTTTCTATTAAATTTTAGTTTGTCTTTGGTTTTAGGATTGACTTTTTAGACCCAGTTCAGAACCATAGCATTATGAGTATCATTAGACTTGTGTTTATGCATAAGACCTTTTTTTTGATCTATTGGGAGTGATCTAACAGTGCTTAGAAGGGGAAGGATAGTTTGTGATTTTCTAAAATTTGTGGTTTGGCTTTGAGGTGGGTTATAACTTAACTTCATTTAGACTTTACTTGAGCGGGATATTATCTTGTAAAGCATACTATGAGTTGAATTTTTTTTATTAATTTGAGTACTGAATGAGATGGAATATTATTGTGATGCCTAGTTAGAGGCTTATATGCTATTAGTGATATGAGATTGAGATCCCTGGTTGATGTTGAAGCTTGTAGAATGTGTTCATGGATTGAGTATGCATTTGGGATGTTGAATATTTCTATTATAATTGATTTTAATTTTCTCACTTATGTGTTCATCTATACCCATTTATCTCATCAATCTCTAGATAGTAATATTATGAGAAAATTGATTTTGAATCAAGTGATCTATTGCATTTGCTAGATAATGAGGACTGATATTTTGAGTGGTCTATTTCATTTACCGGATGATGAGGTATTGATTTTATCTAGTGATATTCAAGAGATTGTATATGGCCCCCGTGAGTCCTTCATGAATCACATCCTAGAGTAATATATGATCGGAGGTGTATACCAGTAGGCATTAGTCATTATATATCATTATAGTGCCTATGATGATATTGAACTACTGGAACTTTTCTACTAATAGGATTATTAGTATTCTTTGTTTGTTATAGTTTTCTACTAAAGTTTGGTTGGCCTGTGATGCCTACTGAGTATAAATGGATCATACTCATTCCTATTTTTTTACATACTTTTAATAGAGATCCCAATTTGAGTGGCCCCAATGTGTAGAGATCGTGTGGGGCAGTAATATCAAAATTATGGAAAGCATCTACCTTTGAAGAACGCCCTAGATTCATCTCTCTCTTATGTTTTTCGTTTATTTTATCTTTCGCAAATAATGTTGTAGGATTCATTTACATTGGTCAAAATTAGAGTTGCACTTGTATACTTATGAAAGTTACGTCTTGGGATATTTTGGGATTATGTTCAGTTTTTTTATCTACTACCGTTTGAGATATGTTGAATTATTATAGTTGGCAGTTACTTGTGTATAGAATATTTTGTTTGATAATATTTGATTGATTTGAGTTTTTGAGTAAGACTTGTATACCACGATTAAGTGGGGTAGGTGCTATCACAATCCTTGATTTTTTGGGTTTAGACATAATCTGGTCTGTGTCAGCTAATCATCAATCATCTCCGATTTACTTCGAAGGGCTTGGTTCCTTCACTTATAGTCCAGTTTTTTCAATAGATATGATAAGGCCTGATTTTTCAAAAGTTTTTTGTCAATCATTAGCACTACCAATTTTTTATTTGAGACATGTTAGGAATTTTATTCCTGTATAATGTTTATCATGTTTCTCAATCATCAAAATCCTCAAATTCAGTATAGCTCAAATTGGCTTACCAAATTCTCTCTATTTTTAATGATTACAAGCTATAGAAATGTAATACCCCATACTATTCTTAGTTCGATTCAACTTTTAGGTGCATGCATAATGGGCTTAAGGCCTGAAAATTTTATTAAGTGTTGGGGACTTAGTCATTTTCAAGACCCCTACACTTCGAGGATTTTATTTTTGGTCCTCTAGATCCTGAGACATTGATTTTTGAGTTAATTTATGTTCAGGGATGTAAGAAGTATGCCTCAGAGGAGTTTTAGATTTTTTGGACAAGGTTTGTGGCATGTTTGGATTATGAAACCGGTGGGTTACCGCAATAAACCCACAATACAGAATTAGTACCGAACCTAAGTTTACTGTGTTGCGGTGAGGGAATTCAATGACTGCGATTAGACCGCATTGCGGTGACGTTGTTGCAACCAATTTTTGATTTAAATAGTTGAGGGGCAATTGGTTCTTTTTCCTCTCAACTCAAATGATTCATATCACAAATTGGGACATTATTTATGGCATTATTTTCCCTTTGTCTCCAAATACCTCTCAAGAAAACCATCTCCTTTCCCCCAAGAACACAAATTCATTCCATTTTTCCCAAAAAATCAAGAATTCAAGTTTCCCAAGTTCAAGATCCTTCAAGGAAGTATCAAGAATAATATTTTTCCTTTCAAGTTAAAAGCTTAAGGTATGTCGAATGTTCATCCATGGGTCTCTTTCACCTTTGGAGCCCCAAAACCCTCTTTTTAATTAAAGAATGAATTTTTCTATCATTATTATATTTTATATTTCTTAAGATGGGTTTAATTCATGTTTTCATTGTAATTTAAATATAATTCAGTCTATGTATGATCCCATGCAAGATTTGAATTCCTCATACTATGAATTTCAGCTTCCCATTTCTTAGCCAAGTGAACTTCATGTTGTTGAATTCTCATGTTTAAAATAACCCCATGTACAAGTCCATGATTTAAACCATGAATATACATACTTATTTAGTTATTATGATTAAGATGAGCAATATCAGAAATAATATTTAGTTAAACATAATATAGCTCTGTACCAGTATTAGTTCAGTTAGGAGTAGGATTTAGCAATAAGCGAACCTAGGGATGGGGGCTCAGCCGCCAGTTAAGATTGGGTCCTTAGTAGCAGTACCTAAGTTCCAAAACTACGTAGCCAGCATAGGATTATGAAATGTCACTCGCCAGTTTAAGACTGACACTCTCTTAGGGGTCACCTGCTAGTTAGGACTTACTCCCCAGTCCTATGGGACATCAACCTTATGGAATCCACATCGTCAGCCAGTGTTAGTACCCGTGGCACGGTACAGACACTCTTCTTATTAGGGTTACAGGTTGGACACCAATTAGCTCAAATTGGAGCATGTTGGTTACATGGTACCTCCCACAATCTCAGTATAGTATTCAGTGTATATTCAAGTTAAGGTTTTCTTGACTAAAGCATACAGATTTACAATTTTCAGTTATACAGATTTCAAGCTTTTATTTTACAGATTATTTCAGAAATATGTATATTCTTGGTCTTGCATTCTCAGATATTACAATTTTCATTCATTCCTGCTTAATTATTCCATGTTTTTTAGTTAGTCCTTATTTTATGTGTACAGTACCCCATGCATTTCAGCTAGACCTCATCTCATATACCAGTACATTTAAAGTACTGATCAGATACTTTCCTTTGCGCTATGTTGTCTTATAACATAGGTTCAGACGCTCAGTTTCTTGACTGCTCCTAGATAGCTCATCGTACTCAGCAAAAGTAGTGGTGAGTCCTTATCCATCATAGACATGATTGCTTATTCCAATTATTTTTGTATTTCTTAATATTCAGTCAGATGGAGTTAGTTGGGGTCTTGTCCCATCAACTCCTCAGTCAGTTAAAGGCTTTTTAGACAAACAGTAGACAGTTAGTTAGTTACTTTCATATTTTATCAGTTATCTCAAACATGACAATATTATGTATTTTAGTATTTCAGTTTTCAGTAGTTTATCAGCTTATCTTCTGCATATGCTATATCACTGCCATTTTATTCAGTGCTCACAGCAGATACCAACTCATGGATTAGTTTATGGTCACTTGTTACTGTAAGCACCATTATCGCGACTAGGGGTTAGCCTCGATTCGTGACAAGAAAAATCATCAAAAAATTCATGTACTTACCTAAGTCCAACTAGAGATTTAACTTTCACTCATTATATCCCATTTGATGATTATGTTATTGGAACTTGAATAAAATCAATCATAATTCGTGCATGCAACATAGAGACCTAGTTCTTCCATTAGAAATATCCTGTTAAGGACAACTCATGAACCGATTTCTTCTTTAGTAAACATTAAACATCATCAGTATCAACATCAATTATTATAAGTAACAATATTTAAACTTATCAGGACCCTTATGTTTACTTCTCCATTTCATTACTTCTGTCAACATTATACAAAATAGGAGAATTATAATATAGGTCATGGATGGGGATTAAGATTAAGGACAATTATATCAATCAATATTATGACCATTACATATACTACATAAAATTCCCACCAAGGATTGGGGAGATGTACATAACTCAGTTATAAAATATTATGACAGTGATGCCATAGGTGGAGTCCTCCACAATTCAAACAGGGATCAACCAACTATAAACAATCAACATTCAAATAGTTTCTACCCTATAATGTCATGTCAAGAAGTTAAAGTAGTAAAATATACATTAAAAAAGATATAAAAAAACTAGAATAAAATAAACTAAACTTTAATAGATCAAAAGAAAGTTTAATCTTGACAAATAGTTAATTTCTAGGTTTCCGACAATGACACCAAAAATTTGTTAATCTTAAATTTACACAAAAGTATACATGGTCACATAAGTAAAACAATGAGTTCAATGTCAAATATCAAACCCACAAGGACTTGTGATTGATTATTTCCCGAGATGAATCTAATGCTCATTAATTATTCAAACAATTAGGTTCAAAGATATAATTATCAACTAATAAAAAGAACAATGAACTTCAACCAAGAAAGAATAAACTTTTATATCATTAATGAATGAAATCGATCTAGGATTATGGGTTATCTTCCAATCATATTTTATTCTTTCATTGATTCACCTATTGATTTTCCTTAGCTACTAATTGTAAGTTTATATTATCTTGTGATTATCTTTTAAATTGCTCATAAGTCTACTCAAACTGCTCCAATGCCTATATCTCTATGATCATCAGGTAATAACCAAATGTTTCTGAATCCCTATATTCAACTATGAAAAGTTAAAGACTAATATCCATATCATAGAAATAATTTCCATGTCTAAAGTCAAAAGGGCACCTTTTGATGCTAAAATGCAAAAACAGATAATTTTGCGGAAAAACCAAAAGGGACAAAATCACGGGTCTCCCAATGACAAATAATTGCAACTGACGGCTACCCAAACAGCCATTTGACATAGTGAAATTACGTGACTTAAATTTATTTTATTTTCTTTTTGGTTGTGGGTCTATATATGACAAGGTCCTAGCTTTATTTTAATATACAACTAGAAATATGAAAAACTAAGAAGGAACATGGAGTTCCCATTGCTCATTTCTTAAGCTAATGGGTAATCTTTATTTCTTTATTTATAATATATTTTGTGTTCTCTGTTAAACGTAAACTTTTTGGTATGTCTAGGTAAACGGATAAACGCCCTTAACTCACATGTGTGATATTATTAAATATTACTTTGAGTTTGAATTTGAAATTGAGAATATGTTTTTAATTAAATAAAATAAAATTATATCCAATATATTCCCACTAAGTAAGATCTGAGGAGAGTAAGTATATGCAGTCCATACCATAACCTCATAGGTTAGATACAGAGGTCCCCAGCTCAAGACAAATAGTCTAGAAACAAAATGGTGAAGAAATAAGAAACAAATAGGAATTACCGCACCCCAATAATAACATAAATAAGACTAACTAAGTAATACAACATATGATAATACACACTGAAATAATACTAGTACAATATCTACTAGCACGAATAACAAAATAAAGACCTCCTTTCTACTAACAATGATGCACTCCTTCATACTATCCTTCTTCCCTAATTTGTCTCCCTCACAGATTTATATCGAGGGTTATGTCCTTAGTAAGATGAAACTGCTCCATTTCATGTCTAATCACCTCCTTCTAATATTTCTTCAGTTTACCTCTACCTCAATTGAAACATCTTTAGCCAACCTCTCATACTTCTGCACTAAGGCATCCATTCCCTTCCTTATAACATGTCTAAACTATTTTAATTTTACCATCAAGACCCAAAACTAAGTTTATGATGGAACATATCATGGCTAAGCCTTGATAAGTAAGTCAATCACCCAAATTGATAAGCAAGAAGAAATTAATACAATAATTCCTAAGGCGTGACTTCTAAATTAAAGTTGGATCCGTACAAGTACAATAATTTCGGAAGTCCAAACAATAAGGATACTATAAACCATCACAAAACTTGGTATCGTAGTGTAAGAACGAAATCTAAGTATAACTCTAAATTAGAAATAAAAATGAATTTGAAAAATACAAGTTTGTCTCAGAATACAACATAAAGACATCAACTAGATAGGAAGTGGTCTGAGGTTAAATCTGGAAGCATAGAGAGGCCAATACCTCAAAAATGTCAATCCCCAACCATATGATCTAGACTATTGTGTGTCTCACTCGTACCTATATTTTCACTAAAAAGGCATAGTAGGGATGAGTATAACCCACTTGTACTCGGTAGGCATCATAGGCCGACTGAGCAAAGTAGAAAATAAAGGTAAATAAATACATACTAAGAGCATGTCACCTGTAATAAGAAAATTTCCTAAGGTGTAGCTCACAATGCCTCCACTGACAGTTCTAAATATAAAAAATGTAATAAAATAAGTATACAAAGAAAATAGAATAGATATGCATCAAATAAAACATATAATCACAACATTGAAGATGTATCATATACGCAGTGTAATAATGATTATGATGATGTGATGTGATATGATTAAGGTCATCACATTACCTTAGTATACACCTACTGAGCCTCAGCGCTTCTAGGTAGGACCCATAAGGGGTTAGCAACCCATATACTTTCTCAATACTTAATCCCAATCTCAATATCCATATCTTCTTTTTAAATTATGGACTACGGCAGAGAGTTTTGTAAGAGTGTCCCATGTCTATCAAAAATCAGTATTTCCTTAATGGTACTAATATCTCATGAACGTATGCGTGATATGAGGATGTAATGCTCACAACTAAACTAGTACGAAGATCTTAAATCCACTCATTATATATACACATGCACTCAAAATCTACTCAATATGCCAACCATCTATGATTTAGTATGAGCAATGTAACATTAGAATAGATATGCATGTAAGGGATCATTAATATCACATCAACCCCATCTTTAGAATTTATAACATGAAGAACGCAACCAATGTATATACAAGGACAATAATATTAGATATAGCTCCCAAACGGGCAGCACAAAGCAAATACATCTCAAGTCACCAACAATATAATATTATAATGATCCTTTAGGTTATTTTTTTTATTTTTGCTCATTTTTGAAATTTAGAGATTTCATATAGCTTCTACAAGTCATTTATGACTTGTTGTGGCTGACACTATAGTTACTGAATAGTTCATTTGATTTTTAGAGCCAATTCCTTATTTTGAAGCCTTCGTTGGTTCACTAGCGGGATCCACATTGACTTTTTACGTTATTTTGGACCAAAGTATAATAGTGAAACATGGGTATCATTGTTTTCATTTTGACGAGTAGATTGTTATTTTGATAGCGTAGCAATATGCATAAGCTTCTCGAAAAGAAAAATTAGTGGATTAGTAGATTATTCAGGATTTTCTTCAGCGTCTAGGTAGGATAGACTTACCCTCTTCATAGATTGAGATATATCATAGTATAATTATAATATTATCCTAGATATGAGGTGGGATTTAAATATTAGAAGTAGGAATGAGAATATTTGTATTAGTTAAATCATTTAGGCTATCTTAAAATCGTAAATTAAGGGTAATTAGCTTAATTACTCATGTCTTAGATGAATTTGACCTCATGGCTCATGTTTAGAATGGAAATGCCTTAGTTACTCAAGCTAGATAAAATTGTCTTAGTCATTCATGTTTAGGGTAAAATTGGCCTTAGTTGCTTAAGTTAAGGGAAATTGCCTTAGTTGCAATTATTTTAGGTGGAATTAACATAGTTGTTCATGTTTGAGAAGAATTACTATCTTAGGGCTATTTATGTATTATTCAACATCTAAAAATAAAATTATACACCTTAGCCTACTACAAGGTAAAAGTTGCCTAAAATGAATTTCGGGGATTAGAAGTGGGCCTCTTTGGCACACCTTAGGCCAAGACTTGTGTTAGACTTGTAGACTTATTTATGCTTGATATACCCTTAGGAGATTGAATGTATTTAATGAGTATTTTAGTTAGATATTGAAGGATTCATGCTAATTCTGGGTGTTGCTGATGATATGGCTTATATATATGATTATTGATATAACTTTCAGATATGATTAATGATACGATCTATTGACATGCTTAATGATATACATATCAATGTGATCAATGATATAGACTATCGACATGCTTAACGATATAGATATCGATGTGATTAATGATATGGCCTATCGATATTTTAATGATATAGATATTGATGGGATTAATGATATGGCCTATCGACATGCTTAATGATATAGATATCAATGTTATTAATGATATAACCTATCGACATGCTTAATGATATAGATATCAATATTATTAATTCCATGGCTTAGAGATATACTTTGTGGCTTTAGATATGATTAATGGCTTATAGATATGATTATTGAAATAACTTATGAATATGACTATTGACATGTCCTATGGGAATGGTTATTAGCATGACATAATAGATGCGGTATTGGTATGGTTTATGGGCGTGGGTACCGATATGACTTGTGGTTGTGATTCTTGGTCCCGTGTATAGATATGAGTAAAAAGGGTGATCTATAGTTATAGTTCATTGGTATAGTCTATGGAGTTAGTTAATCAGTAAGGCTTGTTGATATGATTTGTTGATATAATTTAAAAATATGAATTTTGATATGAGTTTAGCAGTTGATAATGATCTTGATAATATGAGTTCTGATTCAAGCCTGACAAATTATGATAATCATGATGATACTATTGAGTTCTTATTAAAGTCATACATTGGGAATTATGTATGAGATGAAACATTTAAATGGATTCTTGGTTATGACATGATAATTTTGTAATTTATGGCTATTCAGTTGCTTAGTTTCCTTGATTATACCTCATAATTTGGTAATTTATGGCTATTTAGTTGCTTAGTTTCCTTGACAATACCCTCCAGGCTTGTAGGGATACTTTTTTGAACTTATTGGATTATGGGAGTCAATCTTGTAGTTATAGTTGTGTGATATTTATGTTACTATTTCATATCTATTTATTTGTTTATTTATTTATGTACAGTATTATCAAGGTTTATTTCCATGTTTACCTCTTTTACCTTGACTTAGCATAGTTTATTTTGTATCTTATCTTATTTATATCATGATTTATCTCAGTCAGACGTGATGCCTACTGAATACCCATAGTTTTGGTACTCATACTACACTTCTATACCTTTTTTATGTAGATCTGAGTACTAGTTATTCGCTGCTGATTCGACGCTTGTATAGGGTTGATTTTGGAGATCGGGTGATCTCTTAAAGTTGGAGTTACCCTTTTTCCTTTTATTTATCTATATCTAGTCTCTCATCTTTGAGACAGATTGAATTTGACTATTTAGTACTCAGAGTCCATTTGTAGTAGCTCTTGTATCGAAATTACTGAGTCTTGAGATGGTTGTTGATTTTCTATCGATCAATGAGACAATTGTGATTGTTTTATTGCTACGTAAGTCATTAATTTTCATATTTTGAATTTATGACATTTTCCACAGAGTTATCCCATTGCATCTAGCTCCGGGCTATGGTTCGGCTTACATACTGGGGGATAAAGTAGGTTCCATCCTGACTCATAAATTGGGTCATGACTAATATAAGCCTCCCCAAAAGCACACACCATCAATAATATCATTGAAATATGGTTTTCATAATTATAACCCATTCCCATAACATGCTTTTATATAAATATTAACTATCCATCCTAGTCCAAAGAAAGCAAAGACATAATCTACCTTATGACATTAAAATTTAATTGTAAATCCCTTCAATATGGAGCTTTACCCTCTCGAACGGCATAAAATTCAACTAAAATATATAAATATAGAATCTACACATTAAAAGAAAGCCAACAATGCCCATATTGTCTATTTTCAAGTCATGTTCAAGATGAACCTCCAAAATAGGTTTCCAAAATAAATGCGTAAAATCAATTTCTTTTAGAAAGACCATACCCCTGATTAAAGGAATCCATAGGAGAAAACCCAAGAAAAAATGAGTTAAAAACAAGGCTTCAATCAAAGAAATACCTTTTTAATCCATCCGAGCCAAAAATCCCAAAATTCTAATTTTGAAATAAAGTTTTAAAAGGGCTTTTAACCATATAATAGAATTAAAATAGTCGAAATGTTGATTTAGAGCTTACCCAAGCTCGAGAATGAAGGAAATTATCAAAAATATCTCAATCTGAAGCTTGAAGTCTCAAAAATGAAAGAAAAATTGTGAAAATGGGCGTTTATTGACTGCCAAGCTATAATCGCTTAAGAAAAGGGCTGACCACTTAAGCGGTCTAGCCCCACGCGCGAGGTCGCTTAAGCTGGATCACTACTGCTAAAGCGTCGACCGCTTAAGTGGTTAATTTTCCGCTTTAGCAGTAGTTGCCCAGCCTGCCAGTGGCCACTAAACCAGTGCATGGGCCTCTTAAGTGGTCCTTTGGCTACTTAAGCTGTTGCGTTAGATTCATCTGGATCAACAACTTTGCTAAGTTGCAACGTTGCTGATCAAGCGCTCGGGATTCATTCAAAATCCCGTGAAGGCAAATGAAATATTCTACTAGATTAAATTCGATGTTCCAGACTCAATGGCATTATCATATTTTTAAGAGGTTGTTTTCACAAAATTGACTCCCAAGACCCAATTTCAAAAACTTCTAAACCAAGGGTCGAAAGGAGATCCAAAAGCCATAAAATTGAACCATCCATGCTACCAACCCAAAGTTGATATTCAGGATCTGTTGCCGTAGTTTGTTTTTCTATTCGATACGCAGAAAAACAAATATTGAGCGAAGTCAACTACAAGCCTTTTTTGACCTCTAAAAAGCAGAAACTCGTACAATCATTCTGGATCACATTAGGAACCATGTCAACCATCCCCACACCCGAAAATTAACACATATCAACCACGAGGAAGGGTAAAATAGTAAAAATACATAAAAAGGAAAGTTCATAGAATCAAGTCATTCGCCCTTATAATAAAGTTAAGGAAAATATTTGAATCGGTGAAAAGCTAAGGATAACTAGTACGCATGTCCGACTCGATCTCCGAAGTAGCCTCATCTACAAAATTGTATCTCTACTGAACCTTAACCTCCCCAAACTAAAATGGAGACTGGCTCCTTAATCAACGAAAAACTCTCATCTAACTGCTCTGAGTTACAACAAATGAAATGGGACTTATTCAGAATAAACGCCATAGCATGGATGCATGAAAAATTGGATGAATGGTTGAAAAGTCCAGGTTTAATACTAAATAATTAGCTACATCCAATAGTTTGAAGAATCACAAATGGATTGATACACCTGGGCTAATCTTTCCTCTCCTCTCAAATTTTATCACGCCCTTCATGGGTGACGCACAAAGGAAAAGTCAATCAGCAACACTAAATCTTGGGGAATGAGTATACTATCCACATAGCATTTCTGCCTACTCTGATCTACTCGAAGTTTATCCTAAATTGCTCAAACTCTATCCAGACTCACGAAGCAAGTCCATACCTCCAGGTCTAGTCTCATAATTCTCAAACCAACCGATCTAAGACAACAACGTCTACCATATAATGCCTCAAAAGGTGTTATCTCAATACTCGAATGGTAGCTATTATTATACACAAACTCTACCAAGGATAAATATTGCTCCCACTAGCCTCCAAAGTCCAAAACACAAGCGTAAAGCATATCCTCCAAAACTTGAATAGTCTGCTCCTGCTCAAACTGACCATCGGTCTGGGGGTGAAAAGTTGTGCTAAGATCAAACCGGGTTCCCAACTACTTCTAAAATATCTTCTAGAAGTGAGAAGTAAAAACTAAAACTCTATCTGAGATAATAGACATTGGTACACCATAGAGACGAACTATCTCACAAACATAGATACGGGTCAACCTTTGACAAATAAAGAAAACATAAATAGGAATGAAATGAGATGATTTGGTCAATAGATCTATGATGACCCAAACACTGTCAAAACCATAAAAGGTACGAGGAAACCCAGTAATGAATTCCATAGTGACATATTCCTACTTCCACTCAATAATGGGTCACCTCTAAAGCGAAACACCAAGCCTCAAATGCCTGACCTTCACTTGCTAATAACATAGGAAACAAGATACAAAATCCGCCACATACTTTCTCATACTACCCCACCAGTAGTGCTGTCTCAAATAACAATACATCTTGGTCACTCCCGAATGAATGGAGAACGTAGAACAATAGGCCTACTCAAAGATCAGTCTCACCCAATCACCCACTCTCAACACACAAACTCAGACTCCAATCCTCAAAATACCATCGGAATCAAGAAAGGCTTCCTTAGCCTCGCCACTCAACACATTATCCTGAATCACTTCTAAGTATCATCATCAAATTGATGAGCTCAAATCTACTCCATCAAGGAAGATCTAGACCCCATAAGTGCAAAAACATGCCTTGATGTCAAAATATCAAGACTAACTATCTAGCTAGTGAAGGACCAGAACTATAATGCAAAGGCCTCTCCTGGGTCGAAAGATGTGCCAAGATACCCATACTAGTAACTTTCAGCTCAAGGAATCCACAATCACATTAGCCTTTCCCATATGATAAAGGATAGTGAGATCATAATCCTTAAGACCCTCAAGACAATAACACTACCTCGTATTAAGAGCTCACTAGGTGAAGAAGTACTGAAGACTATGGTGGTCCTAGAAGATCTCACAATATATTTCATACAAATAGTGTCTCCACAACTTCAAAGCAAATACAACTACATACAACTTCAATTCATGGGTAGGGTAATTCTACTCATAAGATTTCAACTGATGAAAAGCATACGGAATTACCTTACCCTCCTACACCAACATGATACTTAACCCAACATCTGAAGCATCACCAAAAATAGTAATCCCACGTCCACCTTAGGTAAAGTCAAATATGAGTTGATGTTAACAAATCCTTGAGCATTTAAAACCTCGCCTCACATGAATTGAACCACCAAAAGGAAATCTTCTTCTGAGTCAACTTGGTCAAAGGAGCCATAATAGATGAAAATCCCTCAATAAGGCAACAATAGAAGCTTGCTAAACTAACAAAACTCTTAATCTCAATAGGATAAGTTTGTCTAGCCCAATCATGAACTGCCATAATATTAGTTGAATCGACCATGATATTATACTTAGCCATAACATGATCAATAAAGAGACAAATTACATCCAAAACTCATACTTAGAGAACTTAGCATACAACTTGTCATCTCTCAGCCTCTAAAGTACAATCCACAAATGCTTCTCATGGTCAGCCTCACTATCAGAGTAAACCAAGATATTATCTTTAAATATATTGACAACAGAGTCAAAATATGTTTAAAACACTAGATTTATCAATTCTATGAATGTGGATGGGCATTAGTCAACCCAAAGGACATGACCAAGAACCATAATGACTGCATCAAGATTGAAAAGTTGTCTTTGGAATATCTAAAGATCTAATTCTCAATTAGTGATAACCGAACCTCAAAATAATTTTTAAAAACACTAAAACACCCTAAAGTTGATTGAACAAATCATTAATACGAGGGAAAAGATAATTATTTTTAATTTTGACCTTGTTCAACTGTCGATAATTAATACGCATACGTGTAGACCCATCCTATTTCTTCACATACAAGACAGGCGCACACCAAGGCGATACACTAGGTCGGATTAGTCCCTTATACAATAATTCCTGTAACTAATCCTTTAATTCATTCAAATCTATTTGGGCCATCCTATAAGGAGGAAAAGAAATGGGCTTGGTATCTTGTTCAACATCAATAGTGAAGTCAATTTCACGATTCAGATGCCTACCAGGAAAATTCGTAGGAATGACATCCATAAACTCATGGACAATACAAATAGAATCTAAAGAAGGTAGTGAAACAATATTAGAGTCATGGATATGCCCCAAATATGACAAACAACCCCTCTCTACCTAGCGACAAGCATGTAAAAAGGATATAACTCTATTTGGACCTAAATGAAGCGTACCCTTCTACGCTATCCTGGGTACCCTAGCGAAGCTAAGGTCACATTCTTGATTAAAATATATGGAGCTAACTAATCCATACCCAATATTACATCAAAATCTACCATATGTTAGATGATCAGATCAACCCAAGTCTCATACCTCACAAAGATCACATCATAGGATAGGTACACCCAGTCTATCACTAAAGAATCTCCAATATTGGTAGATATGCGAATAGGAATGGCAAGAGGCTCATAAGTAGAATTAAAACCAAAAGAAAAATATGTAGACACATAAGAAAAGTGGGATGATACTTGTGATAACAATATCAGAAGCCTCTACCTTAGGTCTGACAGGTATAGCATAGCACTAACCATGTTGCTACTAGATTGAGCAGCCTCACAACTACCGCCACAAGTACCACTACCTCTGCCTCATGCTCCTTTAGTAGTACCTCTATCACCCTGAGGGTTCTCTCTCACAGTCAATATAGAAGTAGGCCTGAAAATATGGCAAGGGAAATCTTCGACCATATGGTAAACTTATCATACATATTACAACCTCTACGACCTAACTCAATCTGCAGAGGTATGGTCAAGCTGAAAGACTACCTCGGGATGACACTCGACTACTCATAGCCGCTGAACTAGATTACTATATAAACCTTACAAAGTTGCTTGCACAGGTCTACCATGGTTTTGTATAAGAACCTTTACAATCTTTGCCTCGAGGCGTGTGACCATATAACTTGCCCTGATGATGCATCCTTTTAGCACCTCCTAATATAGATAAAAGAATAGCCTCGATTGTTTTTGTAAGATCCACCACACTCTAAAATAATGCCCCTGACACTACCATTTGGCTAATCGCCAATTAAAATATAGAATCCAATCCCTTCATGAACTTTTGAATCTTTTTAGACTCGGTGATAATACTAGCAATAGAATTTCTCGACAAGGCATAGAAATATAGGTCATATTCGATGATGATAATGCCCAAGCTATACTTTCACTCTAAAGATAATACGTGTGCTATCAAAAATAGTATCCCAACAAAGTTTAGGGTAGAATACCAGGGGAATATGTGGAATTGTAGCTCTTAGATGCTGTAATATACAGGAAAAATTGGAAAAGTAAATAGGGGGATTTGAGTAGCAATATCAAACAAGTAACTAGTATCAACTTCGATTGTAATAAGTCATATGTGAACACTAGTATTGTGTTCCCCCTAGCTTCTCAACTCTGTAGGCTAATTGTGCTTTATTGAACTAACCTAATACTTTGTATGCAGAATCTGATAAGTTATGTACCATCAACAGTCATTTAGATGAGCAGATGGATTACCCTTTAACCTTTGAGTTTTAGAATGTTGCCTTACTACCCCTTATCTTGATCCCAATTAACTATTACCTTTTGAGTCTCTAACTATTAGATAATAACTAACCATCTTACTTAGATAATACCTAGTAGTGTGGATCGACAATTAAAATTTAAATTACTGTTGTAATAATCTTTTCCTAGTCACTACTCTTTTTGAGTAAGTAGCAATAATCTAGGCAAGACCGTAGTGTTTGCAAACATTAATATATCTATTGAAGTGAAGACAATAGAATGTATGCATTGGTATCGGTTAAGAAAAACAATAGCACTTCTCTTACTTTGTCAATCTGCTAGGGTTTTCACAACCCTATCTAAGGGTTTTTAGCTACTCATGCTTGTGAAGTAATCAACAACATTCATGACTGAAAGCATAAGATGAAATCACCAGTAAAAACTAAAAATCTTAAGTAATTAATCAATAAAAATCAATACAAGATAATTCCAAGACCGAAATCAAATCTCAGAAGAAAAATATGTTTGTAAGTGTCAAGAGTGCATAACTTCAACTAAAAATACATAAGGGGTATTTATTGTACATATGGAAACTCTAAAATCAAAGACTAAATGAAAAAGGATAAAAAAGGGTCATGACCACTTATTTGTGTCCACATGCGGCCTGGCCTTGGGAGCATGTGCCACATGCAGCCTAAGGTTAGGCACATGTAGACACCTACAAGTTCTAGAATAAATTATAGTAGTCTCTGCTCTCAGAATTTTGGACTTCTGGCAGTTACCTTACCCACATGCGGTCCATATGTGCTACATGTGGTCCACATATTGAAATAGGTAAGTGTCAAAAGTTCTTTTTTAGCTCTTTCACTCTCTGCATCTTTGATGCTAGTACATACCTAAGTCTTATACAGACCACATGTTCTACATGTGGTCCAAATGTAGACATAGTTAAGTGCAAGGCCTTCCAATACTTGCAACCAAGCTTCAAATCATCACCTTTCATCAAATACTTTGGTCACTTACATCCAAAAAGTATCATGAATACCCAAAATTGATCAAGTAAGTTAACAAAAAACTTTGTTTTTCATCTTTTTTCATAAACTTACATCCAAAATATGATTTTCTGTAAAACATACCCAAAACGCATCATATCTAACAAAATAATCACAGAAACTTACATATTTTCCTTATTTTAAGCATCAAAAGTGCTATATTTCTATAGCACGTCAACACCCTCAACTAACAATGTTTGCATGTCCTTAGGCAACAAAACACTACAAAAACAAAAATGATGCTTAACTAGGAGAATCTAAGCTATTCAAGGTAGTCAGTTGACGCTTTAAACTCAAATTACAACATCCCCCTCTTATTTCACTTTTCAAAACCAACAGTGTATAAACATGAAACACAAAAATGTGACACAGTCGGATCAAGGTATGACATTATATTAGCAACAAAAAACCATGCATATCTATAAGTTAAACTACCAAAAAATGTAAGCAGCTAGTAATATGACTTATGTTTCCTCAAAACAAATGTCTCACTTAGTAATATGAAATAATAAATGTCAATGCAGAGTCAGTCAAGAGATACTCACACTCAGAAGAGAAGTTTTAGTCAATGTGCATCAAATACGATAGGCTTGCCCTTATTTTCTTTACCTTAGCATTCCGACAGTCAAATTAGGATCACTATAGGACTTTTCCCGTCTTGTAATGTAGGCTTAGGGGATGGTATGGTACATATGGACATATCAAGTGACTAAGACTCCTTTGCACTACACTACTTTTGGGGTCCACTCATTAACCATCTTTTTTTTTATTCCACCTTTATTTCTCCCATTTTTATTCTCTATTGCACATTCAGGTTGGGTGTGGGTTTTTATTCTTTCTTTTTCATTTTTTTCACAATTTTTATTTTCTTTTTTTCCTTTTTCTTTTTTCTTTTGCTACCACACCTAGACCTACTAATGTTTTCTCTTATTTTACCCCTTTCTATGCCCACTTTACATCACACACCCCTATGATAGCCACCCTCAACTTAGGTAATTTGCTTGAGTTGAGGTGCACAATGTCCAAGGAGGAATCGACCAAAATAGATAGTTACAATACAAATGGAAGGTGAAGGTGTAATATGAAAAATAGGCTATAGGCTTAAAATTGGGATCAAAGGATATAATTTACACATGGAAGGTCATTTAGGTCAAAAGTGCACTAAGATTAAAAATGACCTATGATCCTTTGTTAATTGGCTATCCTACAACCTAGGCAAGACTAACAAGGCAAGTTTTGAATTTAACACATAAAGAGAATTAAGTAGTATCTCACATACACATAACACATAGCCATTATTAGTAGTTACTACTTATCTGATTCATGCAATTGTTAGCAAGTGATTATCATATCCCTAATCCTAATTCCATAACAACATCCACAATGTTCACACATATGTATATTCATACAATTCTAAAATAACATTTTTGGAGGGGTATCATTTTTCTCAAAAATTAATAAAAAACATGACATACTGTCATAAATATATAAAAATCTCCTAATTACATAAAAACATACCACAATACAAAATAAAACTCAATACAACACAAATTTTAATGTAATAATACCAGTTTTACAACCATACCACGGCTGATAGGAATGAAGCACGACAACAAAAACCCACAGCGGCTATAGTATATCCCACCCCTAAATAAAAACTATATACTGTCCCTAATCTGCAAAAATAATATAAAGAAAAGGGAACGAGGACATACCTAGGATGCACTAAGTGCACATGTCATGAGCATCCCCAAATGGAGATATATCAGCTGGCGGAGGTGGTGGTGGTGGTGGTGCATTACTAGAAGATGCACCAACTGTTATCTCGGCATGCTTAGGACTCTCAACAACTGCAGAATCCATCAAATCATGTTTGTCTTTTTTTAAGGCCTGGTCATATGTTATATCGGGATCTTGCAGGTCTTCTATGTGTCTTCTCTTAGACCCAACTACTGAGACTTCCTTGTTATTCTTCATGAAGAAATCAAAATATCTGGGTTCATGTGGAGGTAATATCTTGACCACTGGGGGTATGACTAAAAGAGTGGCTGCCATATGGCTCTCTGTAAGAGAGCGTACCTCTACTCGCAATATATTTATCTGTTCCCTTATATGTCCTAGATTTGGCATCTATAACTCAGTAAATCTATCTATAAAACTTTTTTCAAAAGCATCAATACATTTTTGTAAATCAACACATAGCTCAGATATGGCAGCTCTCTGTTGGCCTCCCATCTAGCCTCTTTTATCTTAAATCTAATTCGGATCCCTGATCGAATATGCCCATTTAGAGTATTCATCGCAGTCTCAACAACCAATAAACAAGCATTAGTGGCCCTATGACTTTCCACTAAGCTCTACAAGAACTCTTGAGATTCCTTAATCATACCTATAGTAGGAGTTTTTGTGGATAGGAGTATGGGATCTGAAGATACATAAACTAGTTTTGAGGTAGAATTTGGGGCTAATGAAGAAGTGGCTAGTGTCCTCTCTCTCTGAGTACTCAAATCTGGGGCCTCTATCTACCCCTGTCTCAAAATCTATGCTAACTATAATGCCCCATACTTTTCTAAGCTAGAAAATAAGCCGTTGTTCATTTATGTGAAAACCTTAATTTTGTAAGCCATATTTGGGCGCCTAGATTACCAAGAGTACCCTAGTTATAAGAGAGATTATGATGTGTTAAGTGTGGTTATATGAGTCACTTAAGGTAGCACAAGCTAAGAGTTTTAAAATCCATCAAGTTTTAGTGTTTGAATTTGCAAGGGTCATCTTTGAATGAGCATAACTTGATAAATATATGGTATTTCTGCATATTTAAACCCACAAAATTATAGAGAATCGAATTAGCTTTCCAACAATACTAATTTCACCAAAATACGACACCCGATCTAGGAGTTATGGCTTTGTGAAGTAGAGTGCGTCGCCTAACCAATCGTACATGGCCACTGGAAAGCATATACGATAGCATATGCGGCACCTATGTAAATATAGGAAATATCATATGTGGAGCCTATGTAAATATAGGCGATATCATATGCGGCACCTATGTAAATATATGCGATATCATATGCGGCGCATATCTTATGGTTTCAAGTGACTTAAACACTCCGTTTTTGGGTTATTTTGCGGGCAATTAATTCTTTTGGCACTCCTTACATACCCCTAAACTTAACCTTACGAATTTAATAGATTCTAAATACATCATAATCCTATTATTAGTCTAAGTTCATCAACCAAGAGCACTAAAGGAGAAAAACAACTAGGGTTACACAATCAACATTGAGGGTCTAATATTTCAATGAATCCGTTACCATAAAGGTATGTGGGGTTATGAACAACAACACCCTTTCGTTCTTGTGCCCAAAGTTTGCATTATTTTACAAAGATACATGATTTTTACATGTTTTATCATGAATTTGAAGTGATAAATCTTATCCTATGTTGTTGTTCAAGATACTATGAGTATTTTGAATGTTTAGAAAATAAACTCCATGAGTTTGAGATTATTGTTATGATTAAAGGCTGAAATTTTTCAGATTTCCGTATAAATTAAGCATGCTTGTGATATAAAGAATAAATGTTGAAATATTTTGATTAAGTATCGCTATAAGGGTCATTAACCCACATTGAGATTGTTGTTTTGATAATTTATGTGCTACATGCACCCATGTTTAGACTATTTTTGATGAAGTATAGAAAGATTTGACCTTTTGGTCACAACAGAGTTAAAATCCACTTTATGAAATGAGTTACGGATTTTATCATTTATTTAGCTTAAGAAATATGAGATTACCCTTAAAGTGGATTTTTCTTGAGATTTTTTAGCATAGTATTGAGAGTAGTATTTAGCACCGAATTAGGTATTTTTGTATGGTTTCATACCCCAAAACTACGTGCCACCGTAGGTTGAAATATTGACTTCCACTATATGTGAAAAATTGAGATAGTGATCACTTAGACGAGATTGTTCTACACCGATGGCAACCTAACCTTACAGGGGAAAGTCATGGGACATCATGGGTGCTCACATGGTGTACATGTCGGTTAGAAGAACCTCTCAAAGAGTCATCCCTTATTCTTAGATTGATTTTATTGATTTAAAAGAGATTTGAAATACAGATTTATGATGTATTCAATATTCCAGATTTCACTAAGATTGCTTGATGAGAGAATAAGAAAAAAATCTTGATATTTGGATTAAGTGTAATGGCTCATGATATCCAGATTGGCATGTTTTACCATTCATTGTGTATGATTTCAGATTTTAGATTTCTTTCAAGTTTTATGAGCCATTTACAAATGTCCTGCATGATTTGGAAAGAAAACTTATGACATCATCATTAAATATATATATATATATATGCATATAAATATATTTATTTCATGCACCCCCATGTACTCGGTACATATTCCATGGAACTGACCCACATGTTTGCATGTGGGCTACATTTTCCCTATAATGCAGGTTCAGGTGCTCATTCCCAGGTTTGACCATGATTATCCGAGCACGTTGATCTATATCCTCTGCAGTGGTGATTCCTCATGGTCCGAGGACTAGATATTCAAATTTCCTTATTTACTTTGAGTCGTTCAGTTTATTTCTTGAGTTTGGGTCAGTTGGGGTTTGTCCCAATGGCTCATGGATAGACAGTTTAGTAGAGGCTTGTCAGACTAGACTGATAGATTGATCAGATTTGTTAGAGATATCGTATTTTGTTACTTTCCATATTTCATTCATATTGCAGTATGATATTATGGAGGATGGTTAGATGTTTTTGATTATAATGACTTTGATTATAAGTGTTGAATAGTAGGAAAATAGCTAAAAGGGTTATCTTGGGGCTACTTATAGCCTTAAGAATCGTGTGACGCCTCAGGGCCCGTTTTTAGGGCGTTACACTAACTTCCACATCACCTTTATATATATCATCAGGCTCTATGGATATTGATGGGCCCTTAGTCTGGGACCAAGGTACTGTGGCAGGCATACTAGATCTCTTAGGAAGGGTTGAGTGTGTTAGATCCTTCATACATTTTATCTGTGTAGTGGCTGTCACAAGTACTCTCTCATCAACTATCAATCTATTAGGTACACCGGCCTCATCACATTATATTTGAATATGGCATGAGAATAGTAAATTCAAAACCTCCCCAAAAGCACTATCATGGATATTATGCTAAAGGAAGGCTGAGAAGTCAATGGCATATCCGACTATCATACTAGCAATCAGGGCAGCTCTATCCCAAGTCTACATATTATTTGAAGTAGTCGGAAATAGTCAATATCTGATGACCAACCACCAAAACTTGGTAGCAAAAGTCAATAAACCCTTGTTTATCACACCATGTCCCTCGATTCCACAAGGTCTTATCAGCCAAAAGTGAAATATAGTTGGTTAACTAACTAGCCATCTCAACTCTCTCTTATTTATGCGTAGCCTCCCTTGTAATATGTCTATCAGGTACGACTCTTAGCCTATAGTTATATTTTACTATGGATACAAGAGTGATATAGTCTAGAAAAAAAATGATATGACAGATAGTCTCTGCTGAAAGGTCAACACTGACCCCTTTCACAAAGGTCTGTTTAAGTTGTGGCTGCTCCATGTATCTCAACAGGCATAAAAATCTATGAATCAGAAGAACTACTACGGCATGATATGATGCATAAAACTCTCATACCAAATCCGAGCTATAAGAACCAAGTAGTCTAGTTATCCATTCCAACTGATAATGATCAAAGGAAGACCGCAACTGTGGTACTCTACTCAACCCAGATAGATCAATCCCATTCCCTTAAAAAATAAGCCTATTGGGCTTTTTTTTAAGATATGATTGTCTATATCATATATCAGCTACATTCTTTCTAGATATTGTAATACCTCAAAGTTTCCTAGCTAATTTCGTCCCAAGAATGCCTAGTACTAGCTTCTAAATTGAATGATGATTATTCCATGAGTAATTTTCAGGGTTTTTACATTTTTTCATGTGGGAAATTCGATAATATTTCCATCGATATAAGATTCGCTTAAATCTGATAACTGGTAAGAGGTTATGTCAATTTTAAGTTCCCATCATAAAACAGCGCCATATTGGTCAGTGGTGTGTCTTGCCCCAAGCTAAAATGGCAATTGTCATTTTCCAGTGTCTTAGCATGATTTCCCCAATGTTACGCCAAAGTTACAGGTCAGGAAGGAAGGGGCAATGTGATGGCTCCGCATCGCGCCATCCCTTAGTTTCCCAATAGTCAAATTCCAGTGACACGACGTAAAAGCACCGTATCACGCCAAGGGCCCAGTTCAGGAAAATTTTATTGAAATTATAAGATGTGTCCAAGGGTTAAAAGTGTCAATTTCCTACCCCTATATATACCCAATAACATGTGATTTAGTCATTCTTCACCCAAAATATACTAGTTTCTCTCAAGTTTCTATCAAGAACAAGCTAGGGTTTCTATTGGTAATTTAAATTCAAGAAGGTTTCACCGTTAATCTTCACAAATTCATGAACTAAGGTATGAGTAGTGTTCATTCATGGACTTCTTTTGTACATGAAGCCCGAGAATCTCTTTTCTAAGTTTAAGTTTATGGATTTCTTTATGAATTTCATGTTGGGTATGTTTTGTTTATGTTGACAATGATCAATTGAATTCAAATCCTTGTTGGGTGAGCAATTTTATATGGAATTGATTTGAATAGATGTATATTCATGTGAACCTATAAATAAACCCTATGATGATGAAATTAGAGATGAATCATGATGATTAGTTGTTGTATAATGTTGTCTACATATGCTATGCCTACCATGTGTATGATTAAATGCCTAGATGTAGGAATAATGCCCAACTAGTATGATATCATGAAATCCCCATGTATGTATAAACTTATGCATATCACATGTTTGATGAAGTGCTTCAATAAATAAATTTTGAATTATGTTGTTGGTCATGTGTTCAAGTAAGCCATGCTATGTCAGTTTCTTCTCTTCAAGTCCTAGGGGTACTTGTACCCAAAATTTAGCTGTGTTCCTAGAGCCATGTCGTGTTTTCATGATCTCCTCAGTCAATCTATGATCGATAGAACTCAGTCAGTCATGTAACTCAAGAAATCTCATAAATCTCAGTAACTTTAGTATTCCCAGTCAATCTTAGTAACTTCAGTATTCTCAGTCAGTCCTCAGAACTCAGTATATTTTGTCAGTCAACGGAACTCAGTAAATTCAGTTTAGCTCCGCTAGACAATACCACTAATATCAGTTTAGATCAGTTAATTAGTTTAGCTCAGTTAATCAGTTTAGAGTCTTTCAGATAGGAGTATGATTCAACACCAAGCAAGCCTAGGGACGGGGATACACCCTCCAGATAGGACTGAGATCCCTAGAAGTAATCCCTAAGTTCCAGAACTACTAGCCAGCATAGGTACGAGATATGACCCATTAGATAGGACTGACATACTCAGGGATCACCCATTAGCACATTTAAATGTATAGGACTGATCCCAGGGGTCACCCGCTAGATTAGAACTGACTCTAAAGTAGTTTTGTTTACCAGTGGCGTGGTACTAACTCTCTTCCAGCTGGGGTTATAGGTTGGACCCTAGTTAGTTTATATGGGGCATGTCAGTTAGATGAATACATCCCACAGTTTTATTTATAGAATCAGGACTGTCAGATACAGTCAATTCAGATCAGTCGTATAGATTTAGGACTATCAGATACAGTCACTTTTTATTATTATAAATAGACTGTAGGATCACTTACTAGACAGGACTAATCTCAACTATGGTCAATCAATAATGGTATCATCAGATTTAGAGATCACCCGCTCGATAGGATTGATCTCATATTCAGTTACTTAGTTACACTATGAAACTCAGCTAGTTTCATCAGATTCAGGACTGTCAAATACAGTCACTCATGTTATCAGTTATATCAGTTATCAGAACTTATATTGTTAGCATTCAGCTTCAAGACTGTCAGATACAATCAACCAGACTAGTTCTTGATAATTAGAACTGTCAAACATAGTTATCTATGTATCAGTAACATAGTATCAGTCCCTCAGTATTCAGTAATATAGTATTAGTTTCTACTCATTAATGTCAGTAGACTCAGTAGTCAGAACTCAGTGTCCAGTTCTATCATGATCTCATTCACAGTTATGTATGCATGCATGTATTCTCACATTCATGTTAGTTAGTCAGTTAGTATTGTTCATACATATGAATCTATTGCATTCAGCCTACCTCACTTGCATACCTGTATATTCAAAGTACTAACTCATTTCCACTATGGTGTCTTATACCATAGGTTTAGAAGCACGAGCTCCAATGAACCAGTAGTATCCCAGTTCAGCGATCAGAGTTAGCAGTGAATCCTCATCCTTCGAGGACATAATGATCACATTACTATTTTAATTTTCTATTTATTTCAATATTTGAAGTTAGTTGGGGACATATCCTATCAACTCCTTATTCAGATAGTTTAGGGGCTTTCAGACTACAGTATGTTCAGAAAATTATCTCAGTTATTTTGGTATTATTATACCATATTTTCAGTTATGTACTAGTATTGAACCTTATGGTCTTTCAGTTTATGTTTTTGTAGTTATGATATTATTACTAATATTCAGTGCTCAGTTTACAGACATCAGTCATGGGTTAGCTTATGGTCCTTTGGGGTGTTGGGCATCGTGTAGTGTTTCGAGTACCAGATTTAGGGCATTAAAAACTTAGTATTAGAGCCTAAGGTTCAATAGTGTCCTAGGAAGTCTGAAAAGCCGCATTTAGTAGAGTCTTGTACGTGCGTGTATTGTGCACCGTACTTATGTGCAAAGGCTATGAGGTATTTTAGGAATAGTTTCCCTTCTTTCAGTATTCATGTCATTCCAGTGTGCATAGGCTCAAAGTTAAATTCTTAGTATAATCCATTTCACCTTTTCTTCTACAGAGCATGCCTCCTAAAAGAAGAAATAAGAATCAGTCAGCTCCTCACCCCGAAGAACCTTTGGGCGGACATGTTTCTCATGTACAGTTTAGGGCCATATTCACTACTCTTGCTCAGTTAGTTGCTACTCATAGTGAATTACCAGCTATAGTTTTGGCTTACCCTATGGCCAATTTAACTGCAGCCAATATTCAGAACTTCACCCGAATGAACCTTTCATCCTTTTTTGGGTCTAAGTTAGATGAGGACCCTCAGGAATTCCTACATCATGTTCAGAAGGTGACTGACATCATGGGAGTGAATATTATTGAGAATGATGAGCTATACACAACCAGTTATAGGATGTTACTCACACTTGGTTCAAGTAGTGAAAGTCAGAAAGGGCAGATGATGCAGGGTCTATAGAATGGGATGAATTTGTCACTTCTTTCTTAGAGAGGTTCTTTTCTCTAGAGCTAAGAGAAGCCAAAGTGCTAGAGTTCATCAACCTCAGGTAGGGCAATATGACAGTGAAAGAGTATTCTCTTAAGTTTACACAAATAGCCAGATATGCCCTTTATGTGGTTGTAGACAATAGGGCAAAGATGAGTAAGTTTGTGTTAGGGGTAAATGATAGCATGGTTAATGAGTGCAGAGCTGCCATGTTGAATAGTGACATGACTTTAGTCAGACTTATGACCCATGCTTAGCAGATAGAAGAGCAAAAGATTACGATAAAGAAAAAGCAGAATAAGAGGGAAAGGATAGGTAGTTTTAGTTTTGCTCAACCTAAGTTAGGGGGCGGTTGCCGTTCTCAATATAGTCATATATTTTCAGTCCCATCTCCATCTTTAGCTAGTGAACCAGTACCTAAGTTCAGGAATAATAATCATGATGCGTCGCCAGGCTCTGAGGCCCAGGGTAGTGAGAACAGGAATCTTACCTATCCACTTTGTGAAGAGTGTGGTAAGAATCACCTAGGTGTATGTAGAGCAGGCAGTGAGGTCTATGATGGATGTGGTAAGCCAGGCCACAGGCTGCGGGAATATAGAGTAAGGGCTCAGAAGGGACAAGATTTGTGCCAGTAGGGCGTCACTTCTACTACCACTAATGGTCAGTGTCAGAACAGGTTTTATGCTCTTTAGACTCCTCATGATCAAGAAAATTCCCCCAGCATAGATTTGGGTACGTTATAGGTCCTTCATACTCATGATATGTATTGCTAGAACTCTTGCTCTCATTTTAGCTTAAGATTTTCAGCATGAGTTATTCAGTCATGAATCAGTCCGTGGATGCCCTATGCATCACCCCAGTATCTCAGTAGGGTGAGAATTCTTAGAGGGACATAGTGTCCCAAGGGGGAGATACCCTATTATTTCCTCTACGTTCTCATGCCTTAAATAAAGTTTTTCTTCGAATAAAGAATCCAGTTTAGAGTAGAGGGTATTTATAAGTTGACCCTCAAAGTCCCAACCTCAGCTTTGGTCCAAGTATTCAGAGGCTCAGTTCCGTTCATGACGTTCAGTTCATATGTCACGTATCAGAACAGACTCAGTTTGGTTCTTGTATTTTCACTCATGTATGTTTAGTAAGACGATCTCGGATTCATTAGCATTTCTGGTTAAGATAACAGTTCTTCTTAGTCTTACTCAGATTCTTGCTCAGTGTTGATCACAAACTTGGTACTAAGTACCCTTGCATATTCAGCCATGCATTCATATATTAGTTCAGGCATGTAATTATGCATTAGACATGCATTCTCACTGCGATAAATTTAGTTCATCAAAATATTCATACATGTACTCATAAGTCAATTATCAATCATGCATCAGATATGTATGAATTCAACTTATTAGTCATGCATTAGATATGCATGTTAGTATGTTATATTCATCCATCAGTCATGTCAGTCATGAGATCATGTTCCAGTTATTCATGTTCAGTATGTACGTTAGTGTATGTTATTCCCCTCACTCTCAGTCTTATTCGAGGATGAATTTTCCCAAGGGGGAGAAATTGTAATACCCCAAAGTTTCTTAGCTAATTTTATTCCAAGAATGCCTAGTAGTAGATTCCAAATTGAATGATGATTATTACATGAGTAATTTTTAGGATTTTCACTTTTTTTCATGTAGGAAATTCAATAAGATTTCCATCGATATAAGATTCACTTAAATCTGATAACCGGGTAAGAAGTTATGCCGATTTCAAGTTCCTATCGTAAAACAATGCCATATTGGTTAGTGGCGCACTATGCCACAAGCTAAATGGAAATTTTCCTTTTCCAATATCTCAACGTGATTTCCCCCGCATCACGCCAAATTTTTGGGTCAACAAGGAAGGGGAAACGCGATGGCTCGGCATCGCGCCATCCCTCAGTTTCCCAATAGTTAAATTCAGGTGACACGGCACGATAGCATCACATCATTCTAGGGGTCCAGTTTGGGAAAATTTTACTAAAATTACAAGATGCATCCAAGGGTTAAAAGGGTCAATTTCCTACCCCTATATATACCCAATAACACGTGATTTAGTCATTCTTCACCCAAAATATACTAGTTTCTCTCAAGTTTCTATCAAGAACAAGCTAGGGTTTCTATTGGGGATTCAAATTCAAGAAGGCTTCACCATCAATCTTCACAAAATCACAAATTAAGGTATGCATAGCTTCATTCATGGACTCCTTTCGTCGATGAAGCCCAAGAATCTCTTTTCTAAGTTTAAGTTTATGGATTTCTTTATGAATTTCATGTTGGGTTTGTTTTGTGTATGTTGAGAATGATCAATCGAATTCAAATCCTTGTTGGGTGATCAATTTTATATGAAATTGATTTGTATAGATGTATATTCATGTGAACCTATAAATAAACCCTAGGATAATGAAATTAGAAATGAATCATGATAATTAATTGTTGTATAATGTTGTCTACATATGCCATACCTATCATGTGTATGATTAATGCCTAGATGAAGAAACAATGCCAAACTAGTATGATATCATGAAATACCTATGTATGTACAAGCTTATGCATATCACATGTTTGATGAAGTGCTTCAATATATGTATTATGAATTGTGTTGTTGGTCATGTGTTCAAGTAAGCCATGCTATGTCAGTTTCTTCTCATCGAATCCTGGGGGTACTTGTACCTGAACATTTAGTTGTGTGCTTAGTGCCATGTCATGTTTTCACGATCTCCTCAATCAAGCTATAATCCATAGAACTTAGTCAGTCATGTAACTCAGGAAATCTCAGTAACTTTAGTATTCCCAATCAATCTCAGTAACTTTAGTATTCTCAGTCAGTCCTCCGAACTCAGCACATTGCGTTAGTCAACGATACTCAGTAAATTTAGTTTAGCTCTGCTAGATAATACCACTAGTATCAGTTCAGTTTAGTTAATTAGTTTAGCTTAGTTAATCAGTTTAGAGTCTTTCAGATAGGAGTATGATTCAGCACCAAGCAAGCCTAGGGACGGGGACACACCCTCCAGATAGGACTGAGATCCCTAGAAGCAATCCCTAAGTTCCATAACTACTAGCCAGCGTAGGTACGAGATGTGACCCATTAGATAGGACTGAAATACTCAGGGATCACCCGTTAGCATATTTAAATTTATAAGACTGATCCCAAGGGTCACCCACTAGATTAGGACTGACTCCAAAGCAGTTATCTTTACCAATAGTGCGGTACTGACACCCTTCCATCTGGGATTACATATTGGACCCTAGTTAGCTTAGTATGGGGCATGTCTGTTAGATGAATACATCCCATAGTTTTAGATACAGAATCAGGACTGTCGGTATAGTCAATTTAGCTCAGTAGTATAGATTTAGGACTATTAAATATAGTTACTCCTTATCATTAGAAATAGACTCCGGGATCATCTACTAGATAGGACTGATCTTCACTATGGTCAATCCGTAACGGTATCATTAGATTTAGATATCACATGCTAAATAGGACTAATCTCAAATTCAGTTACTCAGATACAGTATGGAAGTTGGCTAGTTCCATCAGATTTAGGACTGTCAGATACAGTCACTCATGTTATTAGTTATATTAGTTATCAAAACTTATGTATTTAGTATTTAGCTTCAGGACTGTCAGATACAGTCAACCAGACCAGTTTTTCATAATCAGAACTCTTAGACACAGTTATCCATGTATCAGTAACATAGTATCTGTTTCTCAGTATTCAGTAATCTAGTATTAGTGTCTACTCATCAGTGACTCAGATGTCAATGTCAGTAGACTCAGTAGTCAGAACTCAGTGTCCAGTCCTATCATGATCTCAGTTACAGTTACATATGCATGTATGTATTCTCACGTTCATGTTAGTCATTCAATTAGTATTGTTCATGGATATGAACCTATTGTATTTATCCTACCTCACTTGCATACCAGTACATTCAAAGTACTGACACATTTGCACTATGGTGTCTTATACCATTGGTTTAGAAGCACGAGATTCATAAAACCAGTAGTATCCCAGTTCAGTGATCTGAGTTAGCAGTGAGTCCTCATCCTTCGAGGACATGATGATCACATTACTATTTCAATTTTCAATTTATTTTAGTAGATGGAGTTAGTTGGGGACATGTTCCATCAACTCTTTATTCAGACAGTTTAGAGACTTTCAGACTACAATATGTTCAGATAACTATCTTAGTTGTTTTGGTATTGTTATACCATATTTTTCAATTATGTACTAGATTGAACCTTATGGCCTTTCAGTTTATGTTTTTGGATTTATGATATTATTACTAATATTCAGTGCTCAGTTTACAGACATCAGTCATGGGTTAGCTTGTGGTCCTTTGAGGTCATGGGCACCATGTAGCATTTTGGGTACCAGATTTGGGGCGTTACAACACACCACCTCAGATTTTCCTTCTCAAGAGGTGCCTCTAAGGCATGTGTAGGTGTGGAACTCTGTCCCTACTATACTAGTGCCTCCTCATCTGGAACGATCACCTCATGGGAAACCTGATCTTTTCCCTCCTCGGACCAAGGTACTACTAGTGACTCTTCTTTCTCTACAGCCTTGGATAAATATTGGGACCCCTTCTCAGACTCTATATGTCCTAAGCTACACCCTATGGAATTTTCTCTAAATATACATCATCCTTATCATCCTTATCTGGAGGATAAAAATATGAAGATAATCTCCGTGCTGATTTTATCCTCGGCTGGGGAACAACATCCTGAGTAGTCTGTACAATCTGAATAGCCTCAGCCCAAGGCCTAGGCATAGTAAAGTCTGGTCGTCTGTCCTACTATCAGTGCTTAGGTAGTGGCTATCCCATCATTACTAAAATAATAGTCTTGGCTACTTTGGCGCATCTGTCAACTAGTCAATTTATGGGTCACACCGCCTATAGCTTCTCTAAGTCATGCAATTGGGTACTCTTCCACCAAACCACTAGGCTTGAGGGATTCATTCTATCTCTTTGATATATGAGTCTTCTTCTTCTTAGAATCTTTTGGTTCCATATGTACCTGAAAACTAGTCATTAGTTTCCAACAAAAATGAGGGATTGCAAAAGTTAAAAAACTCAAAATACAAAAGTTTGAATTTTTCCTCAATTTTCACACCGTTATAACTTATTTGAAGTCCCATTAAATCCAATATGCACACATATATAAACAATCATTATTTTAAACAAAAATTAACATGTCGAACCTTTGGTATTACTCTACTTGTTCAAGTTTAACTTTTGATTAGGGCCTAACGTTAAAATTTAATTCAAAACAAAACCCTATATCATGATTTTAGGCTACTTCAAGGATCCTAAATACAAGAAAGATATATTCTATATATTTACATGGAAATACATATATCAACTTGTTTATTCAATAATTAAATCAATAAATAACCATTAGGAGCCGAGAAAGTTACCTCTTTTACGATACTCCGGAAGTGAACAATAAAAAAATCAAGCAAACCCCTATTTTGAACTTGTTTTAGTGTGTTATGACAAGTTGGTGTCTCAAATAAGTTTCAATTTATCCTTTCTTTAAGTGCGGGGTTAGTTTATGATTTGAGAGGAAAGTTTGGATTTAAATAGATAATTGAGATTTTGAGGATTTGAATGAGTTAGAGTGAGGCAAAATGTGTTTAAATAGTCAGTGGGCCGAATTAGGTCTTAAGTAAGCATTGGTGGGCTAGAAATTTTAATTAAAATTTGGTCCCACACATACTGCACTTGCGGCAGCTACATACGGCGAGCCATAGGGTGCATGTGTCGCATGCAGTCCGCATGTGCAGGGCATATATGGGATTAAATTTTTAGCCCACTTTCCTGCATCATGGACTTGGCATTTTGATGTTTTCCTAGCTACTTATGGTTTCATAACTTGAATTTATGGTTTTGATAGTATGATTATGTGCCAACATCCACAACTTTCCATTGTTATCCTTAAAATTTCAAATTTATTTTATAGCTATTATTTATTCCCCTATTTCTAACTCACGAGCTTTGGAAGTGGAAACTTATTCTCCTACTATATTCACTTTCTCAAAATTTGCTACTGCAAACTGCTTTTCCAGTTACCCAAGATTAGTTCTTAGCAGACAATCTCTTGAGTTACTATATCATCATCTACTTTCTGGTCTTAAAAGGAACTAATAGCATATGTTCTAGATCCTCTCTCAGCCTCTCTAGTTTGCCACCTTCGGTTAGGGAGCGAGATCTAATCTAGCATTACCAACGCTGCCTCCCAATGTAGTCTCATAAAAGCTCTTCTAAAGATGGCATCTTCTATGGCTCTAGAATTGAGGGTCGGGGCTTGGTAGAATTCTCTAGTAAGATCATCCATGAAATTCGATGGTTTGGCACCATACTCAGTAGAATATCTCTAGTAAGATCATCCATAAAATCTGATGGTTGGGTACCATACTCAATTTTTTCTTGAACCTAAACCAAGACTTGTACATAGATTCTGACTGCAGTTACTTGAAATTATAGATCTCGTCCTTAGGCTGAAAAATCTTTGATGGAGGAAAGAATTGATTCTATAATTTCCCGCGTAACTTGTTCCATGTAGTGATAGATCATATTGGCAGTTCCCCTAGCCATAAAGATGTTTCTCCTGTAAGTGAGAAAGGGAACAGCCTTAGTCTAAGCACTTCATAATCCACTCATGGATTTGTATGCGACCTGCAGATCCCAATGAAGTTTGCAATATGCATGTTTGCATCATTTGTAGTCAAACCCGCAAATACACCATTTAGATTTAGGAGTTGGATCATTGCGCTCATTATGTCAAACTTAATATTTAGGGGTAAAACAGGAGCGATAATGGCTCCAGTCTCCACAGGCTCAACATGCCCTATATCCTCTTCATCATCCTCATATGGTTACACATACTAATATGCTGGGATTACTTGAGGATGACTTCTTCTAAATCTGTTCTAATTTCCATCGAGTATTGCCCGATGGTCTTCTTCTTGTCTTTGCTTATCTAGTTCTACCTCCTTAGATATTTGCTAAGGTTCTTCTATTGCCCTCCTCTTATTAGCATCTTGTACTAAAAGCACCACCTTCTACTAATCAACAATGTCTTGAACTTCTTAAGAAGAATGAGAAGGCATATCATTATGAACGCCTTTAGGAATATCATCTCTTTTCGATTTTGTCATCCTACAAGGTGTTTGTCGGATCCTCTTTGGATTCAAATTCAATAGAAGTAAGCGATTGCCTCTTCTCCATGTGTTAGACATAAATCGGTTCATACCTAACTAAGAACAAAAAAGAAAACCCATAAACTGCAACAACCTCAATTCAAAATCAACACTGTATTCCCTAATATCAGTGCCAAAATTTGATAACACCTAAGCTACAACTTCACTCTGAACATTATATGATCACTATCAAATATAATAATCCAACAAAGGTTAGGGTTGAATCCCAAGGGAATACATGGAAATGTGACTTTCAAATGTTGTAATCAACGGGCAAAACTAAAAAAAAAAAAGCAAATAGGGGGACTTGAGAAGCAATATCGAACAAGTAGCTAATATCAACATCAATTGTAATCAGTCATAGGTGAACACTAGGATAGTGTTTCACTTGGTTTCTCAACTTTGTAGGCTTATTGTGATTCATTGAACCAACCATATACCTTGCATGCAAAATCTGATAAGTTATGTACCATCAATAGTCTTTTGGATGAGCTGATGGATTTCACCCTTTACCTTTTGAGTCTCAGGATGTCACCTAAACAACCCTTATATTGATCCAAGTTAATGATTACCTTTTGAGTCTCTAGTTATTAGATAACAGCTTACCATCTTACTTAGATAATACCTAGTAGCATGGATCGACAGTTAAACTTTAACTCATTGTTGTAATTATGTTTTCCTAGTCACTACTCCTCTTTTGGACTACATAGAAATAATCTAGGTGGTAACCTAACATTTGCAACGGTTTAGAACAACAATAGCACTTCCTCTGCTTCGTCAATTCATCGAGGTTTCTACAACCCTAGCTAAGGGTTTTTAGCCATTTATACTTGTGAAGTAATCAACAACATTCATGATTTAAAAAATAAGATGCAATCACAATGATCACAAGTAAAAACCCTAAACTTTAACTAATTAATCAACCGAAATCAATACAAGAGAATTTCAAGACCAAAATCAAATTTCGAAATCAAAATATATTTATAAGTATCAATAGTGCGTAACTTCTACTAAAAATACATAAAGTGTATTTATAGTAAATGAGGAAATCCTAAAATCAAATCCCAAAAGAAAAAGGATAAAAAAGGGTCGGTGGCCACTTATTTATGTCCACATATGGTCTGGCCTTGGGCGTATGTGCCACATGCAGCCTAAGGCTAGGTGTATGTAGACACCTTCAAGTGCTAGGAAAAATTCCTGCAGCTTCTGTTCTTGACATTTTGGACTTTTGGCACTTACCTTGCCCATATTTCATCCATATGTGCTATATGCGGTCCATATATTGAAATAGGTAAGTGTCAGAAGTTCTCTTTCAGCTCTTTCGCTCTCTGGATATTTTGTTCTGGTACTTACCCTAGCTTATACAAACCACATGTGCTACAAGTGGTCCACATGTATACATAGGTATGTGCCAGGCCTTCCAATACTTACAACCAAGCTTGAAATCTTGAACTTTCATCACATGCTTTGGTAACGTACATCCGGAAAGTGTCACAAACACCCAAAATTGTGCAAGTAGCAAAAAAACTCTATTTTCATTCTTTTCACGAACTTAGCATCTGAAAAGTAGTTTTCTACAAAACATACTCAAAAAACATCATATCTAACAAAATAACATAAGAAACTTGCATATTTTCATAGTTTTACACGTTAAAGTGCTATATTTCTATTGCTCATCAATAATCATAGAGCCCTACTCCAAGTGATGTAACTCATCTCTCATTTGATCCTTCCAAATATAACATATAAACCTATCTAAAAAGGCCTCAGCAAACTGATCCTAAGTCATCTCTGGCAAACCAAGGGGCTTGCAACTAACAAGTGTCCTTTACCAAATTTGGGCTCAATCTCTGAACTGATGGGTGTTGTAAGAAACTCTATACCACTCGAGAAATCCAAGGTTATACAACTTCTCCTGATAATCAATCAAGAACAATAGCATCCTCACCCATAACACCACTTAAGTTGGGTGGACCCAAGTGAGTAAATCTCTCAAAATTCTTTTGATCCTCAGAAAAACATAAGACATAATAGTACCTAAAGCATTAGGGGAGAATAATGAATCTAGTAGGTTATGTCCTACTTAAGGGGCAATGTAGATGAAGGTTGAACTCTTGGACTCAAAATGCCATACTCAGATACTGATGTAGAGAAAGAACAACACTTGGAGCCTATGAAATACCATAACCAAATATCGGAACTAATGAAGGAACCACATTTAGAATAGAAGGAATACCACAAGCAGAATTTGCCACAGATAAAGGTATAACACCTGGAGTTTGAGGAATACCAAGTGCACTTACAGGAACACCCTCTAAATTATTCAACAAATGAATTAATAAACCCTATAAGATTGGGGTAGTAGTACTCTATTGAACTTAAATAGGTCTTATATATCTAGTATGCTTAACCTCGGGTTCAGGAGAATCCTTTAGTAATACCTCTGGAAGAGGCCGATCCTTGCGCTGGTCTTCTACCTCGAGCCCATCCGCAACCCATAAATCACCCCTTGGGCTGGGCTCTCTTCTTGGATGCTAGCTCAACGTCCTTAGTCTCATGGGATCTATTCCTCAATATCTACATAGAAAAGAGTGAAACACGGTTTAAAATATAGGATATAGAAAACCCGCATGATAAGGAACAAAATAAGAAAGTTCGCTAAATATATCTTATAGTTACTTAAAGATGGATATGTACGTCTACATTTTGATCTACGAGACTCTACCAGATACCTATTCTTACACTTATGAGATCGATGAACCTAGCTGCTCTTATACCAATTTTTCATGACCCAATACTAAGGTCATGATGGTACTTATCACAATTAAGCCTTAATAAGTAATCCAATCACAAAAACTAATAAGTAAGAAGAAAACAATAAAATAACTCCTAAAGCGGGATTTCTAGAGCTAAGTTGGACACATATAAGTACAACAATAGAGAAAGTCTGAACAATAAGGATACCATAAGCCATCCCAAAACCTGGTGTTATAGTGTAAGAACAATCTAAGTACAACTCAGAACTAGAAAACAACTGAATTTGAAAAATACAAGTATGTCTATGAATAAAAATAAAGATATCAACTAGATAGGTGGAGTTCTAAGGTCAACCCTAGAAGCATAGAGCAAACAATACCTCAAGAATATCAATGACCAACCACATTATCTCAGCTTTTATATATCACGTTCATATTTGGATATGTACCAAAAAGGTATGGTAGGAATGTGTATGGTCCACTTGTTCTCAGTAGGTATCGGCTGACTGAGAAAAGTAGAAAATATGAGATATAAATACATACTATGAGCACGTCACCTGCAATAAAAAAATGTCCCTAGATATAGCTCACATCTCCTCCACTAACATTTTTAAATATATCACATAAACTAGAAAATAAGTATACAAAGAAAATAGAACAGATATGCATCAAATAAAACACAAAAGCAAAACACTGAAGATGTATAATATATGAATACAAAGATGATAATGATGATGTTTTGATATGATTGAGGTCATCGCATAACCTCTGTATACACCTACTGAGCCTAACTTTTATAGGTAGGACCGATGGAGTGTTCAAAACCCATATACTTTCTCAATACTCAATCTCAATCTCAAAACTATATGTCCTCTCTGACTCGTGGACTATGGTAGAGGATTTTGTAAAAGTGTCAAATTTTTGTCTATAAATGACGTTTCCTTAATGGTACCAATGTCTCATAAATACATGTGTGATATAAGGATGTAATTCTCACAACCAAACTAGCATAAAGATCTCAAATCCACTTAATTTATATACACATGAGCTTAGAATCTACTCAATATGCCGACCATCCATAATTTAGTATAAGCAATGTACCATTGGGATAAATATGCCTGTAAGGCATTATTAATATCACATTAACCCCAACTTGGGTATTTATAGCATAAAGAATGTGGCCAATGCATATACAATGTCATAACATTAGATAAAGCCACCACATGGGCAACACGCAGTAAATATCATCTCAAGTCACCAACAACCATAATATAAACCCTAACACGGGCACACAACAATAATAATAATATTGAATATGGTTTCCATGATGATCACGCATACCCATAATATGCTCTTATATAAATATTAGCTACTCATCTCAGTATAAAGAAATTTAAGTCATAACCTACCTCACGACATCAAAATCCAATCCTAAAGTATTCAACATAAAGCTTTACCCTCTCAATCATCTTTAAAATCAATAAAAATATACAAGTATAGAATCTACACATTAAAAAAAGTCAATGACACCCATATTGCCTATTTTCAAGTAAGGGTCAAAATGGACCATCAAAATGGGTTTTCAAAATAAAAAATTAAAACCTAAAGTTTTGTTTAGAAAGACCTTACCCATGATTAAAAGAATACATAGGATAAAACCCAAGTGAAAACAGATTTAAAGCGAGGCTTAAGTTAAAGAAAAAACTTTTTAGGCCTTTCGGTCCAAAAATCCCAAATTCAAATCTTGAATTGAGTTCTAAAAGGGTTTTAAAAGATATAATCAAAGTAAAATAGTTAAAATAGTGTTTTAGAGCTTAACCAAGCTCAAGAATGGATGAAATCATCTAAAAATCTCTCAACCCAATGCTCAAAATCTTAAAATTAAAAGAAAAATTGTGAAAATAAGCTTTTAATGACTGCCCAGCTATGATCGCAAAAGTGGTCAAGTGACCACAAAAGCAGTCAAGTGACTGATTAAGAGGTCAAGTGACCAATTAAGTGGTCATCACTTAAGAAAAGGGTTGACTGCTTAAATGGTCCAACCCTACGAATGAGGTCGCTTAAGGGGGCCTACTACATGAAAAGCAACAACTTATTAAGCAGTCAATTATCCTCTTCAGTGGTAGTTTACCAGCCTGCTAATGGTCACTAAAGTGAAGAATAGGCTGCTTAAGATGCTACCACTTAAGCAATTCTTTGGCTGCTTAAGTGGCTACACTAGATTCAATTGGATCAGCAACCTTGCTAAGTTACAAAGTTACCGATCAAGCCATTAGAATTCTTTCGGAATCCCTTTAAGGAAAATTAAATATGCTACTAAATTAAATTTGACTTTTCGGACTCAATGGCAATATTAAGTTTTCAAAAAGAGATTGTTTTCACAAAATTGACCCCTAAGACCCAATTTCACAAGCTTTTGAAATAAAGGTAAAATGAGATTCAAAATCCATAAAATTAAACCAATCATGCTTCCAACACAAATCGGTGCTTTGGGTCTACTGGCATAGTTATTTTTCCATCAGATATACAAAATAATAAATATTGACTAATGTAAACCTTGAGCCCTTTTTAACCACTAAAAAACACAAATTCACTTAATTATTCTAGATCGTATTAGTTTTAACCAATTTACCCCTTTTGTGGCTGTTATATGTTATTTTGAGGGGTGTGGAGATGATTTGCATGGTTTCAAATAAAAAGAGAAATTTCACAGAATCAAGTCATTATACTCACTCCCGATATCTTGGATTCCACTGAAGCCACTCCTACCTAATCTTGAATAAATTTATAATCCTATCTTTCCTAGTACACCCATACATATATTATAGCATTTCTATCTCCACCACCTTCATTTTTTGGATATAAGAGGTCCTGTCTAGCCAACACTCTGCCTCATACAATATAGATGGTCTAATCATCACTCCATAGAACTTGTCTTTGTGTTTAGGAGGCACCTTCTTGTCATGCAAGACTCTAGAAGTGAGCCACTATTTCATCCACCCTGTCCTAATATGGTGAGTGATATCCTCATTAATCTCTCAATTCTGCTGAATCATAAACCTAAGATACTTAAAACTATCTCTCTTTTGGATATCCTGAGTATTTAAGTTTTACAATCATATCATTCTCGTGCATCACCTTCTGACCTTATACTCCAAATATTCTATTTTGGATCTACTTAATCTAAACCTTCTAAACTCTAGGATTTTCCTGCAAACCTCTATTTAGCATAAACTCCACCATGAGTCTCATTAATAAAGACTAAATCATCTATAAATATCAAACAATAGTGCACCTTACCTTGAGTTTTCCATGTCAAAAATTCCATCACCAAGGCAAATAATAATTGGCTAAGAGTTGATCCTTGGTGTAATCCCCATAAAAATGAGCAAGTGCCCTGAGTTTTCTCCTAAAAATTTGGACATGAGTTTTAGCTCTATTATACATCATAATTACCCTAGTATACACCATAGGTATACCTATATCCTCCAATCACCTCCATAAAACTTCCATGGTTACTCTTTCATAGGCCTTCTCTAAGTCAATGAACACCATGTGCAATTCTTTCTTCCTCTCTATATACTACTCCACCAATCTGCTTACAAGATGGATGGCTTCATTAGTTGATTATCTTGGCATAAATCCGAATAAATATTCATAAATATTCACAATTCTTCTCAACTCAACTCTTCATCCTCTCCTAAATCTTTATAGTATACCTCAATAACTTAGTACCCTTATAATTATTACAATGTTGAATGTTGCCTTTATTCTTATATAATGGAATCATCATACTCAATATCCAAGTTTTACCTATCTTCATTGTCTTGAAAATGACGTTTATCAACCTATTCAGCCACCCCATACCTGCACTTTTTATGACTTCCAAAAATCCACCAACATTTAATCTGGCCCAATTGTTGTACCCCTATGTATCTTACGAATAGCACTCTTAACTTTCTTACCCTTACTACTTCTACAATAACAAGTCTTGAAGCCTCTCAGAGTGCTCCAAATCCCTTAACATAATTCTAGTGTCTCTTCATTTATTCAAGATCTTATATAGGTAAGACCATTATCTCCTCCTAATGAGAACCTCCTCCACCAAAACATTGTCATCCAAATCCTTATATGCGTCACTTGTTCAAGGTTTTGAGAGTTTCTTTATCTAACCTTTGCTAGCCTGTACAATATTTTATCACCACCTTTGCCCTTTAACAATGTATGTATGCTTTTGAAAGTTATATTCTTGTCCACCTTAACTGCTAACTTAGCCTTTTTTATAGAAATCTTATGTTCCTATCTATTCTATCATTTCTTCTCTTCCTTACTATTGGACCACTTTGCATAAGCCCACTTTTTAGCCTGTATCTTCCCTCTAACCTCTCTATTCTACCACCAATCTTCTTTATGCCTTCTATAGCAACCTTTTGAGACACCCATTATCTCTCTATCCACCTTCTTGATACAATTAGAAGTCACATACTATATGTATCCCTTCTACTTTCCTAAGCCCTTTTAACCCTTCAACTTCTCCCATGTCTCAAGCACACTGCCCATAGTCAGGCTATACCATTTAATCCTTGACTTATCATCCACACCATTCCTCCTCATCACCTTTTTGATATCCAAGTTCATCACCAAAAGTCTATGCTAGGTAAAACGTTCTCTCCAGGTAAGACTTTATAATCTTTACAAACACCCTTATCACCCTCCCTAAGGAGAAAAAAGTTAATCTGAGTATTGGCCACCAGACTATGGTAGGTAACTAAGTAAAACTCCTTCTTTGGTGTTATGCCTAAAAATGGTAAGGCTTGGAAAGAACTATATGCACCTACTTTACAAGCAATATATGACATATATGAGGTTATAGTATAATAATGAGCATGATATCCAATATGAGTTATATACACACGAGGGAGTTATATGAACAAAAACTATACAATACAACACTGCATAATATTCATAAAGACTCTAGCGAGTTTGATATAGTATACTAAAATTAGCTAATTAGGATAGGCCCCAATATAACCAACTAGTGATATGTAGATATCATAGAAAATACTAGACATAAACTAGCTAGAGTAAGGTAGAATGCACTAAAATATCAAATGGAAAAGGAAATAGAGCCTAACGTGGATGTTTGTTATCTTGTGAATCTGATCCTACATCAATAGAATGTGGTGTCCCTAATGTTGAGACGTCAGTACATATACAACATGTACTAGTACGAAAGCACCCTGAATAATAGCATTAAAAGTATGGAAGATCATATGAATCAAGTACTAAAGTTGAAGAACTATGAGCATACAAGTACAACATACATGATATGAAACTATAACCTATTCACCAACTTTATTAGTTCATCATACAATGTCTAGGAAAGTGTTCATTATTATATAACACCGGTAATTTGACTAGGTGATGTACTTAAACTATTTATAGTACAAATGGTTATTAGATGGCCTACCTAAGGAAATCTGAGTCAAATATAAGATGTATGTTGCCCAAATACATATTTCTATGATGTTATGCATATAACTATAATCGCAGTTTGATATAAGGTATGCCCCAATGGGCTCACTATGAGGGTATGTCCATAGTTCATATGTGTCATATATTGGATCAATTTAGAGAAAACTAATTCATGATGTTTTAGCTAACTCCAAATGTAAATGATGGCTATAAAGGTATGTATGCGCCAATGCTAAGGCGCACCATAATGGTCTGGTCTCAATTTTGTAAACTGAGTCATATCGAGCAGATGTGCCAAGTAAAACCTATGTACCCTCCCACTATTAAGATTTATCAAATAATACCTTAAATGTCTATGACATGTAATTCATGGTAGAGATCATTTAGCTATTTAAGTGGAATCTCTAACTGAAGCTAGCTTTTGCTATAACCTTCTTATATATACACACGCATATATATATAAGCATAAGTAAATTATGGCTATACTTTCATTTATAACATGTGACATATATATCATGTGACCTAAAATTTTCAAATAAAGAATCTTATGATAATATGGAATATTGTGAAGAGTTGACATAAAGAGAGTAAAATGGATGCTTATAAGCTTGATGGTAGGATGACGGGATGACATATAAGACCAATAAAGATCCTATCATCATATTTCATGAACATTATATTAGAGTTTATAAAAACAATACTAGACATAGGGTGGCACCTTAATGGTGAGGGAAGGTTTAGCTTTACATCCTTTAGTACTTCACTAACTACAATAGTATTCTGAGCTTCAAATAATTTAACGCACGGAAGTTTAGCCTTTATCATTCCAAACACTAGTTCTCGCTATCCGATAGGCAAACAATTGACTATAAGGATAACATTTATATACATGAATAATCCCTAGGCTCATCTAACAATTTATTTTGATAAACTGTAATTATGCCTGGAACTTACCAAATTTCTTAATAAGAATTTGGAATGAATTCTTTAGTTTTCAACTTATAAAATGTAGCATTAAATCCAACCAAATAATAGGAATTCCTAGAAGATCTACTTTTATCAAAATTTCACTTTTTCCCCTTTTCTCAAGAATCTTAATTACAAGACCCACTTTGAGAAGTAGTACGAAATTCTACTCAAATTTTGATTACTACCTTCAACTATATTCCAAACACCTATTCCATAACAAGATTAGAGCATGGAGTAAAGAAACTACCATTAGAAATTAATCCCCAAATTGAGTTCTAGATAGAACTTAAGAAATTCTTGGATGAAAACTAACTTAGGGTTGTGGTGGTATGTCTCTCCTTTAAAGCTTTATGATACCCCAAATTGTCATTGATACCGCTTCAAATGAACAATGAGCAGCACTCACTTTGTTTTTGGAAAATAATTTTCTAGCAAAGTACTCGGTGCTTTCTATATGGAAGCTTAACATGACCCACTAATTCCCACAATTACTAATTAAAGAAAAGGGGGGTCACTTAAAGCTTTACTTATTATTTATTACCCTTTTCCAATTGAAATAATATAGGCCCACCACTATACGTATTTAACTTGGCATCACGTAGCACTTCATAGTTTTATTATTTTCCAAACATCATTTGTAACTCTTCGGGGATGATTCCTGAATTTCCAAATATTAATAGCACTAAAAAGCAAGCTGAAAGATCATTAATTTGTTAAATAGTGTGCCCATATAACTCTTCATACGGATAGACTCATTTAAAGTATTAACTTAACTCAAAATCATCAGGGTGCTATATATTTGGAAATTCAGGAATCATCCCCGAAGAGTTACAAATGATGTTTGGAAAATAATTTTCTAGCAAAGTACTCGGTGCTTTCTATATGGAAGCTTAACATGACCCACTAATTCCCACAATTACTAATTAAAGAAAAGGGGGGTCACTTAAAGCTTTACTTATTATTTATTACCCTTTTCCAATTGAAATAATATAGGCCCACCACTATACGTATTTAACTTGGCATCACGTAGCACTTCATAGTTTTATTATTTTCCAAACATCATTTGTAACTCTTCGGGGATGATTCCTGAATTTCCAAATATTAATAGCACTAAAAAGCAAGCTGAAAGATCATTAATTTGTTAAATAGTGTGCCCATATAACTCTTCATACGGATAGACTCATTTAAAGTATTAACTTAACTCAAAATCATCAGGGTGCTATATATTTGGAAATTTGAATTAACTAGCATCAACCCAAAAATCCAAAAGTGTGAGTCCTTCGTAGTTCCTTTCACCAACCCAAATCCTTCGTGCAATTATCGTAACCCTTCGAATAAGACCCTATATGCCATTGAATTCCCCTCCTAAGAAAAGTTTTTCATTGTTGGGTACATCCCCCGCCATCTTATCCAACGCCTTTCAAAAGCTCTTTTTGTCTTCCTCATCCAACCCTATATGTTGGGCATACACCTAATAATGTTCAAACAATACGCTTTAACAACTAATTTAATCTATATAATCCTATCATTGACCCTCCTAACCTCTACCACTTAGTCCCTAAGCTCATCATTGTAACACCCTCAAATTTTTGGGCATTTTATTTTTGCACTTCCCGTGCTTGAAATATTTATTTTTGACTTAAATTATGCTTGGGTATGTTTAAAGGGTAACCCAAAAGAGTTTTGGAATTTTTGGACAGGGCAGGATGGTTTTGGTTCATGGAAGCAGTAATCCTCCGCGATAGCCTTATGTCACAAAGGATAATCTCCACTACATGGTTCATGTCAGAGCCTCTGCGATGAGGTCAGTGACATGGACCTGTGTTATTTTGCAGCTGTTTTATTTAATTAAAAATAAAAGAGGGGTAGTGAGGTCCTTTCACCTATAAATTATTTTTAATCACTATAAGGACTATTTCTATAAGTTATCAATATACGAAGGTCATTATTTACTCTTAAACATCCTCTTTCAAATTTCTCTTTTCAAGTCAAGACTAGAGTTCAAAGAGGTGATCATCTAGGGTCCTAAGGGTGCCAATTTCTTCAAGTTTCTTGGTAATTAAGGCATGTATCTCTTTCTCAATACTTGTATTTTATTAATGGCATAAAGTTGGCTATTAATCATGGTTTTGATAATGTGTTTTGAACATGGGTTGAGGGTTGTGAATGTGATTAGTTGAAATATTTTCCATGGTTTATTAAGCAATAATTATACTTTATTTATGATTTTGAACATTGTGGATTCATGGGAACAGTAATTAAACTAAGGGGTCATTATTAACCCCCAATTTGATAATTTTGCCTTGATATATGGTGTTGGAAATTATGTGCCCTCAACCTGTTTGTGAAATTGACAATGAATATTATTTTGGATAATAGTTTGACTATTCTTGAAATCCTTGCATTGCATAAATGATAAATAGAACATGAATTGGTTTGGTTTGATTTTCAAATAGTTTTGGAAAAGCCTTAGTGGCTACAATTTTGGTTTAATTGGAAGATTTAGAGTCAGATTTGGTTTAATGGTTTCATATGGCATAAAGGGATAGACTCACAGGCTCTAATTTTGTTATGACGATACCAACGAAAAATCTCAAATTAAAAGACTTCTTGGTAAATAGTTAGGAATGTGTAAATGGTTTTAATATTGGCATAAAGGGGGTTGTGTAGCAAAGTCATAGAAAGTGAATGTCTTGGAGGGACCAATACTAGAAAGTCATGTTTACCAATGTGAGGTTTGTTCATAGTGACCGTGTGCATGAGACATACTTTATCCTTTAGGAATGGCATTAGCCTTCTCGGGTTTTCTCCGGTACGTGTGGATAACACACACTAGGGCCCTTTAAGCAGGAGAAGCTGAACCCATATAGCCGTGCATGCCTTTAGGATAACAGAGCTACTAAGTATAGGTTAATGATTTAAAAATGCATGATAAAACTTATTCTTTTGTTTTTCGACATATGATATACATATATATGTACATATTGCATATGATTTTATGCATTGGGTTTTACTGGTATTCATATTATGGATTATGAAATTACTTTACTACTTTATCCCTTAGTTACATGCTAGTGCTCCAACCACTAACCATCTTCAGTCACCGTATCCCCATGCGATGTAGGGTCTGAAGGAATTTACCTTTCCTGCACAGTGATTAGGTGTTCATGGTTAGATCGAGACTTGACCTGAAGTGGTGATCTTCCATCCTTCAGAAGAATTTATTTCATGTTCTTGTTTCCTTTGTATTAGACTTTATTTCATATTTATTTTGGCTATGGTCGGGGGCATGTCCTGATATTTTAATAATACTCAATTTTGTTAGAGGCTTTGTTAGACTACTGTGGATATGGACATTATGGTTGATGTTTGGTATTAGTTTTGATTTTATGGATGGTTTTTAGATATTGATCTTATATAGACATTTGGGTTTATCTTTCCTATATTGTCATATATATATATATATATATATATTGGTTAGTTGGAATAGGCTAAGGGAGTGGTCTCCGATCCTTGGTAGACTTGAGACACCCGTCATGGTCAGGTCCTGGTTTGGGTCATGATAAAGTTTGTATCTTAGCCTAGGTTCATGGTCATTTAGGTATTTACAAATCCGTGTTAGGTAGAGTTTTTTATGGGTGTGTAACACACCACACTTATAAAAGAGAGGCTATGAGTCACTTTGGAATATTTCCCTTTTTTGTTTGTCTTATTTTTGGGCTACAGAGTCTAAGGTTTTTGATTCCTCTAACTCTTAGTTATTCGACATTTAAATAATGCCTCTCAGATGATCTAAAGCTCATATAAAATCATCTATCTTGCCTGAGGACTATATGGGCAGATCTCATCCAACTTATGGAGTATAGTATTGGTCTAGGGTCACTACTTTTAATTGTCCCTACGGAGTCCCACCAACCTCCACTGATCCTTCTTCAGAGGGTGACACTCCTATTCAGTCACCTCAAGGAGATATCACTAATTCTAAGTTCTACTAATCCATCCATCTGTTGGCTTAGTTGGTGACGCCCTAGTCATGTCAGATGGGTTCTGCTGGTAAGCCACTATAGTTGGCTAGTTTATGTGGTTAATCCCTCCGACTTTCACTGGAACTAAAGTTGAGAAGGATCCTCAATATTTTATAGATGAGATGGAGAAGATCTTTTGGGTTATGCATGCTACTGAGGTAGAGGGTGTGTAATTCGCTGCTTATTAGTTGAAAGATATGGCATACTAATGGTATGAGGAGTGGGAGAGACTTAGGGGTGATGATGTTAAATCTGCTTTGTAGAAGGATTTCTCTAGTGCCTTTCTTGACTACTTGTTTTAATCAGGAGTTGAGAGAGGCGAAAGCAGAGGAGTTTGTGAATTTAAAGTAAGACAGCTATCAGTGAAGGAGTATGCCTTAAAATTCCACCAGTTGTAACGATATGCTCCTGAGCTAGTTTCTAGTATGAGTTCTATAATAAGGAAGTTTTCTTCTTATTTATCTTGTGAATTAATTTTTGAGACTAAGGTTGCCTTGTTTAACAAGGATATGGATATCTCTAGACTTATAGTGTATATGTAGCAGGTTAAAAAGAAAAAAAGGAAGAAAATAGATATAGGGGACAGGTAGAATAGGAAGTTTTGATATTCAAATCAAGGTGAAGGTCAGTATCAGAGTGCTAGATATGGTAGAAAATAGTCTAAGAAGAGGTGGGGAACTTAAGTTCATATTCGATGGCTAGTGCTTCTTATCCAAAGCTGTTTGAAGATCATCATTTTAGAGTGGTGTTAGTTTTAGGGCACAGGGTTCCCAATCTTAGTCCAGTGGAGGACAGTCAGCTCCGTCATATCCTCCTATAGACTATGAGGTTGGTTGCATCATAGCCTCTTTAATAAAGAAAAGAATTGATGTCTTAATTATGGCCAACTGGGACATATACTGAGTGATTTCCATAGGGCTAGGTTTACTTTGTAGGCTAATAAGGTTCCAGTGGCCACATCATCAGCTTTTGCACCAAGGGGTGCCACATCTAGTATCGGCACAAGTCAAAATTTCTTGTATGCTCTTACTACTCGTCAGGAGTCTAAGGCATCTCCTGATATTGTCACTAGTATATTAAAACTCTTCTCTCATGATGTGTACTAGTTACTTGACCTGAGGTCTACTCTTTCTTATGTGACCCTATTTGTGGTTGTGTATTTTGTTTTGGTCCCAAGTGTATTTTGAACCTATTTTCTATTTCTACCCTGGTGGGTGACTATGTGGTTACTAGAAGGTTCTATAGGAGCGGTGTGGTATTTGTTGGTCGAAAGGAAACTTTGGTGGATCTATCTAAATTAGACATGTTAGATTTTGGTGTCATCTTGTGGATGGATTTGTTGCATTTGTACTATGCCTGTTGAGACTATCAGACCTATAATGTCATTTTCAAATTCCCTAATATTTTGGTTATTGAGTGGGAAGTGAGTTCCTTAGTTCCTAAAGTATGGTTAATATCATATCTTAGAGCCTAGAAATTGATATCCAAGGGGTGTCTTTATCATCTGGTCTGGGTTAAGAATTCCAACTTGGAGGGTCCTTCTTTATGATCCATTCTCGTGGTTAGTGAATTTCCTAAGGTCTGCCCTAATGATCTTCCTGGTGTCCCTCCCGATAGAGAAATTGATTTTGGGATTAATCTTTTTCTAGAGATTCATCTTATCTATATTCCTCCTTCTAGAATAGCTCTAGTTGAGTAGAAGGAACTTAAGAAATAGTTAAAAGATCTTCTTAACATTCTATCTTCCCTAGTGTATCCTTGTGGGGTGCTCCTATTATTTTTGTGCATAAGAAAGATGGTTCTCTTTGGATGTGTATTAATTATCATCAGTTGAATAAGGTAACTGTGAAAAATAAGTACCTTCTTCCTAGGATTGATAACCTATTTAACCAACTTCAGGGTGCTAAGTATTTCTCTAAGATTGACCTCCATCCGGGCTATCATCAGTTAAAGATTAGGGATGAGGATATCCTTAAGACAACCTTTCATACTTGGTATGGACATTTTGAGTTCTTGGTCATGCTTCTGGGTTGACCAATGGCCCAATGGCATTTATGGATCTCATGAATCGAGCAATCCATCAGTTTCTATACTTGTTCATGATAGTGTTTATAGATGATATTATGGTACATTTGAAGGGTGAGGTGGATTATACCAATCACCTCCGTGTTGTATTGCAGACCCTAAAGGATCAGAATTGTATGCTAAGTTTTTGAAGTGTCAATTTTGGTTGAATGTTGTTACTTTTTTAGGTCATGTTGTCTCTAGTGAAGGGATCATGGTAAATCTATAGAAAGTTTTGGTGGTTAAGAAATGGCTTAGACCCATGAATCCAACCTATATTCAAAGCTTTTTGGGTTTAACTAGTTATTATCTGGGGTTTGTGAAGAGATTTTCATCGATTACTCCACCTTTGACTAGGTTAAGCCAGAAAAAGGTGAAGTTTCTATAGTCTAATGCTTAAAAGGGGAGTTTTGAGAAGTTAAAAGATAAATTGACTTCTGCCCCAGTTTTGAATTTGCCCGAGGGTAGTGATGGCTTCGTGGTTTATTGTGATGCATCCCGTGTGGGACTTGGTTATGTGTTGATACAGCATGGCAAGGTGGTAGCGTATGCTTCTAGGCAATTGAAAGTTTATGAGAGGATTATCTAACTCATGATTTGAAGTTGTTGGCTGTGGTGTTTGCATTGAAAATTTGGTAAAATTATCTATATGGGGTCCACATAGGCATCTTGTAGGATCATAAGAGCCTGTAGTATATATTCACCCAGAAAGAGTTAAATCTCAGGTAGAGGAGATAGCTTGAGTTACTCAAGGACCATGGCATGAGTCTCCACTATCACCCAAGTAAAGATAATGTCATTGTTCATGCTCTTAGTAGGTTATATATGGGGAGCTTATTTCATATAGAGGAGGAGAAGTGGAACTTGGTAAAGGATATTAACTGGTTGGGTATTCTTAGAGTTCGTCTCTTAGATTCAAAGGATGGTGGTGTGTTTGTGCAAGAGGAGGGGAAGCCATCTCTTAGTGCAGAGATGAAGGAGAAATAGGTGTTGGATCCTATCTTAATGCAAATCAAGAATGATGTGGGTAGGCAGAAGGTGATGGCTTTTGAGACTGGTAGTGATGGTATTTGAGTTATTAAAAGAGGTTATGTGTTTCCGATGTGGATGGGATACGAGGTAGAATTTTGGCTAAAGCTCATGGGTCGCATTATTTGGTTCATCCTGGTTTGACGAAAATGTATGACGACCTTAAGGAGATCTATTGGTAGAATAACATAAAGAGGGATATAGCTAATTTTGTGGCTAAGTGTATGGTGTGTCAACAAGTAAAAGTGGAACACTTGAGGCCTGGTGGGTTGTCTCAAGAAATTGAGTTGCCTGTATAAAAATGGGAAGGGATAAATATGGATTTTATTATCGATCTTACACAGTCTCAAAACCAGTTTGATTCTATTTGGGTCGCTGCGGATAGGATGACTAAGTCTTCTCACTTCTTGCCAGTGAGAACTAATTATTCTACTGAGGATTATGCAAGATTATTTATTTAGGAGATCGTAAAGTTGCATGGTGCTCCAAATTCCATTATATCTGATTGTGGTACTCATTCTCATCTCATTTTTTTGCGGTCAATTAGCGAGGTTTGGAGACCAAAGTGACCTTAGTATCATTTTCCATCCCTAGACGGATGCTTAAGCGGAATAGACCATTTAGACTTTAGAGAATATGCTTCAAGCTTGTGTAATTGTCTTTGGTGGTAGTTGGGTTGACCAATCATTCTAGATTAGTATGGCACCATTTGAGGCTTTTATGGTAGGAGGTGTGGATCCCCTAGAGGTGGTTCGAAGTTTGTGAGGAGAGGTTGTTTGGTAATGATTTAGTTCATCAAGCTATAAAGAAGGTGAAGCTAATTTGGGATACGCTTAAGACTACCCAAAGTCGCCAAAAGTCCTATATGGACGTGAGGCAAAGAGAGTTAAATTTTGATGTAGGTATTCTTGAAGATGTCTCCCATGAAAGGAGTGATGCATTTTGGAAAGAAAGGGAAGCTCAGTCCCTATTACATTAGTCCTTATTTGATTTTAAAGAGAGTGGGAAGTTTTTCTTATGAGTTAGAATTGGCTGGGAGTTTAGGTTCTATTCATCTTGTGTTTCATGTGTCCATGTTAAGGAAATGCGTGGGTAATCTTCCTTGGTAGTGCCCATTGATAATGCTGCCATCTCAGATTCCCTGTCTTATGAAGAGATCCTAGTAGATATTTAGGATTGACAAGTTCATAGGTTGTGGGCTAAAGATGTATCATTGTTAAAGGTCCTTTAGAGGAACCATAAAGTGGAATAATCCACTTGGGAGGTGAAAGAGGATATGAAGGCTAAGTATTCATTCTTATTCCAGGTGACGGATGAAGAAACTTAAGGTATGAATTCTATTTTCCTTATTATTATTTAGGTTTATCTTTTGATTCTGGTGTAACATTGTTATTCTCGTGCAAAATGTATCCTAGCTAATCATTTAGGGACGAAGAATCATTAGGAGGGTTGATAATACAACACCCTCAAAATATTGGGCATTTAATTTTGGCCTTCCCATTCTTGAAATATTGATTGTTCATTTAATTTTCATTCAGGGGTGTTAAAAGGGTAACCCAGAAGAGTTTTGGAATTTTCGGATGAGGTTTTGAATAGTTTTGGGTCACGGAGCCTGTATGCCTCCGCAATAGCCCCGAGTCACGGATCATAATCTCTGCGATATGGTCCGTGTCATGGAGCTTAGCCTCTGCGATGAGGTCTGTAACATGGACCTGTGTTATTTTGCGGCGATTTTGTTTAATTAAAAAGGTAAGAGGGTAGTGAGTTCCTTTCACCTATAAATGATTTTTAATCACTATAATTTTCAATATACGAAGGTCATTATTCAATCTTAAACATCCTATCTCAATTTTCCCTTTTCAAGTCAGGACTAGGGTTCAAAGAGGAAATCATCTAAGGTCCTAAGGGTGTCAATTTCTTCAATTTTTTTAGTAATTAAGGCATGTATCTCTTTCCTTATACTTATATTTTATTAATGGCATGAATTTGATTATTAATTATGGTTTTGATAATGGGTTATGAACATGGGATGATGGTTGTGAATGTTATGGTTTAAATGTTTTTCCATGATTTATTATGCAATAATTATGCTTTATTTATGATTTTGAACATTGTGGAATACATGGGAACAGTAATTAAACTAAGGGGTCATGGTCAATCCCCAATTTGATGATTTTGCCTTAATATATTGTGTTGGAAATTATGTTCCCTCAACCCTGTTTGTGAAATTGACAATGAATATTATTTAGTCTCGTAGTTTGACTATTTTTGGAATCCTTGCATTGCATAAATGGTTAACGAAACATGAATTGGTTCGGTTTGGTTTTCAAATGGTTTTGGAAAGGCCTTGGTGGCCACGGTTTTTGTTTAATTGGAAACTTTAGAGTCAAATTTGGTTTAATAATTTTGTATGGCATAAAGGGATAAACTTGCAAGCTCTAATTTTGGTGTGACGATACCAACGAGAAATGCCTGATTAAAAGATGCCTTGGTAAATGGTTGAGAATGTGTAAGTGGTTTAAATATTGGCTTAAAGGGGATTATGTAGCAAAGTGGTGGAAAGTGGAGGTCTCGGGTGGACCGATACTGGAAACTCATGTTTGCCAATGTGAGGTTTTGTCATGGTGACCGTTTGCATGAGACACACTTTATATTTTGAGGATGGCATTTACCTTCTCAGGTTTTCTCTGGTACGTGAGGCTAACATTTACTTAGGGCCCTTTCAGCAGGGAGAGCTGAACTTATATATCCCGTGGGTGCCTTTAGGACGGCAGAGCTACACAGTCCAGGTTAATGATTTACAAAATGCATACTAAACCTTATTCCTTTTGTTCTGACATATGATATACATATATATGTATGTATTGCATATGATGTTGTGCATTGGATTTTACTGGTATTCATACTATGGATTATGGCATTACCTTACTCTTTTATCCCTGAGTTACATGCTAGCGCTCCAACCATTAACCATCTTGAGACATTGTACTGCCACATGATGTAGGATCCGATGGCAAGTCCATCTTTCCTGCACAGTGATCAGGTGTACGTGGTTAGATCAGGAGTTGACTTGAAGTGGTGATCTTCCATCCTTTGGAAAACTTCATTTCATGTTTTGGTTTCGTTTGTCTTAGACTTTATTTCAGATTTGTTTTGGCTATGGTCGGGGGCATGTCCCGATATTTTACTAGTACTCGATTTTGTTAGAAGGCTTTGTTGAAGTACTGTGGATATGTGCACTATGGTTGATGTTCGGTATTAGTTTTGATATTGTGGATGGTTTTTGGATATTGATCTCATATAGACTTTTGGGTTTACCTTTCCTATCTTGTCATATATATATTGGTTACGTTGGAATAGGCTAAGGGGGTGGTCTATTATCCTCGGTGGACTTGAGATACCCATCACAGCTAGACCCTTGTTCTGGTTGTGACAATCATTTACTAGGATATCTACTTCATTTCTATTCCTGACAATTCGTGAGTATCACAACTTATAAACGTATATAACCCTCGCCTTATTACCTACCCATTTGATTTCTTAAAGACAAGTTATATTAATCCTCCTCTTCCTGACAATTTTCACTAGCTCTATTAACTTTTCTGATAAATACCCTATGTTCCAATACCACAATCTCAACCTAGGGGATCCTTTAACCTACTTACTCTTCCTTCCCCTTACCCTGTGTCACGATCCAAAATAGTATATGATGGAACATGTCACACCCTCCGATACATGTAAGTCTATCCCAACCCAAACTCAATAATCAAGTGAATTAGAAATGGAAGAAGAATAAAATAACCTCAAATTACTTCAAGATGAAATAATTAATTCAGGATATATCCCAGGTCTTGTTGGCACTAGTTTAAGCTTCTAATATAGAATAATATTAATTATTCTAAAATATCTTAAATTCAAAAAGAAGCATAAGATACAAAATGAGAGATCTGGTAACTCTGAAATCCATCAGCAACTACCTTCGTCTTTAAAACATCAATACTGAAGGAATGCAATTTACGATTTACTACTAAAACCAATACCTGCTAAGGTGCAGAAGAAAATAAAAGGAAAGAAAAGAAAGGGTGAATACGAAACACGTATACTCAGCAAGCATCATCGATAACCGATCCTAATCCAAGGTCCTGGCAAGAACCACTGCCCTGACTACCCTAATCACCCAATCAATCTATAACTAGTAACTACACCATTTCATCCTAACAGGACATACCAGTACAACAGTCATGTGATTATCAATAAATAGGGTAGGCTAGTTAGTCCAGGTGAGTTGACACTATTTATTTTGTTATCAACAATTAAAATAAATCATTTATGAGGGAGACTCACTAACATAGTATATCAAGCTTAATTATCATGCTCAATTAATAATCTGGATATAATAGTGAGAGTGTAAATATATATATGTGTGTATCATGCTATCAATAGGTCTGACACATAGTCTCACTGATCAAGCCACAATCATAGTCATACCCCATGTCTCATAATTATTTCAACCTCTAAATCAATCAAGAGATGATATAATACAATGTACTATAGTGAAATATATGCATAATACATAATACCACAAATAAGGTTCAGTTTGCTGTAATTAAATGCAGAAGTAAATACTCAAACACCATACCAAACCATATCAAGAAATGCAATGCAATGCAAGTGATGCAATGCAATATAGTGATGATGATGGGATACTACTAATATAAGACATTGCATGGCTTCATATACACTTTTAGAGCCTTGACTCTTTAGGACAAGACCTATTAGGGGCTTGCAACCCATATACTTTCATAATCTCAATCCCTTATCTCTGTCACCTTTCTAGCACATCCCTCAGTCAGGGATTTTGTAAATTTTTTTCATTTTCTCTTAAAATTAGTGTTTCTCATATCTTAATCACCGTACTAGAACATCCCTCGTTTAAGGATTTTATAAAATGTTTGATTTTATTCAAAATTAGTGTTTCTTAGTGGCATCAAATCTCAGGAATATATATGGATGAAATAAGTATGTAATGCTCACAATCAATCGGTATGAATATAATAATTAATTCAATGCAGATATAAATAAGCTCAGAATCAATTCAACATGTCAATAATTCATGATATAAGTCATCACCTAGCGCCACTAGAATTAATAGTCATGTAAGACACTAATAATATCATTTAAATCCAAGCCCTTCTCTCGAGCATCACAATAATGACAAGATAATTTAATGCTCAAATAAGACCTACAATATCAATTCAAGCCCTCACTCGGGCATCACAATAATAATAAGGCAATTAATGCACAAATAATGCCAATATATCAGTTCAAGCCCCCACTTGGGCACCACAATAATAAAAATCTCTCAAGTTAATATAAAATTCATATAAGCCCCCACATGGGCAACAACAAAAATAGTAAACAATTCAAACAACAATATGTAGAAACTTACCCAAACCTAGCTTGTCTCATGCTATAAATCTTATTTTTTTCTAAAGATGACATCATTAGACTAAATAACTAAAAGGAGAACTACGCTAGTTAACAATATGTTCGAATCAGAGATACTAAACGCCATTAATCACATTAACTATTACAAGCCTATTCATACTCCAAGTATTTTCTAAACCTCAATCATTTAATCAAATAATAATAATAACCTAATTATCCCATAAAAGATCAGTAAGCCCCGATCACCACATTTAAGTCCAATAAATACAATTCAATCTCTAAAATAGGCACTCACTATTGATTTACTCTAGATCCATAAGTCCTTCATGTATAATCTATTCTAAACATAGTCACAAGTGGCTAGAATAACTAAGATAAACCATTATCTAATTATAATTTGATCAAATGACTCCAATACAAGTAGAGATGCTCACCATTTCATATAAACCAGACTCTCAATCCTAAATGATTCACAAAATACAAGCAAATAAGCATACAATACATAAAAAGGACAAAGAACATCTCAACTTACCTTTAAGAAAGACTTGTCAGCCAAAACACAGTCTGAAATGTTAGTCAGAAGTGTTACTCCCTAGAATAATCACCAAACACATCCAATCTAATTAAATATGACATCTACAAGTTAAAAAGAGTCCATCAGATACTCATATTGATATATTTTATTTATGAATAAAAAATAACTTCGAAAATTAATTTTGAAAATACAAAGCTAAAATTGAGATTATATTTAAGAATCATTTTCGAATATCAAGAGGAGTCTAAATCTGAAAAACTCAACTAAAAATAGGTAGAAATCGGAATTCAAATGAAAAACTAATTGTCATGACCCGATTTTTGAGTCATGATGGCACATACCATAACCCAATGGGTTACCTTGGTAGGAATGTCCAACATGGACCCTATATGGGAACACATTAAAATAATGACATTCCACAAAGAAACAACTAACATTTGAATACCAATCCCATGACTTTATAGTATTAGTACAAGAGTATCTCTATCTTCGAAAATAGAAATTACAACTCAACGTCTAATAGTCTTATACATTCGTCTGGAATACAAAAGACAAAATAAGGATAGAGGGGAAGAAGGGCAACTCAAACTCTAAGAGCTCACCCTATCTCCTGATGATCAACACCGAATGATCTCAACTCAACGGAGGCAACTAGAGCTCGGGTCTACACTAAAAAGGTACAGAAATGTAGTATAAATACCAACACACAGGTACTCAGTAGGCATCATTCGCTGACTAAGCTAACTTATGATATAAGGATGATATAGAGTAAGAAAATAACTTAAAGTCAAGGTACAGAATCAAACCTGTATCTTCTTTGATATCACTGCCTAAATAACAAATCAACTAGAATAATAGTATGACATTCCATAGCGATATAAAACATAACTTTCATACAATATGAGTAATCATTTTGGAAGCTTAAATACACACATATACAATAAAAATCATGTAATTACCATAATCAACACAACTACCATCATTAGAGTGTAAAGAAAAAGAACTTACCACGACATCCCATACCGCCGGAAGGACACTTAGAGAAAACAAACAAAGAACACGTCACGACATCCCATACCACCAGAGAGTACACCAAAAGATCAATTCATCAATATATCAAGGAACAACTACACAAAAAACTCACCAAAGCCGCGGGTTGTATATTCCCGCCATAGTCTCCTACCGATGTCTATAATTACCATCTACCGCAATTTGACACAACGAATCCGATATCACCATAACATGGTCATATAGTCATTAAATCTCTAACTCATTTACAAACTCCATGTCTAGTCTATATTAGTTAACCTCCAATTGACATGAGCTACTAGTTTGCAAGCGTTATAGATTACTAGTCATCAAATAAGGACATGCCACAACTCCCCCCTACTATTGTTTATTCACCTATCTCAAAGTCATTTTCTAGTTAGCATCCTAATTATACAAGTCATAAATCTAGCCACCATGGCATCACATACTAGATGTCAACTTAACTATTGATCATACAATGCTAAGTCTATTGTAGTTTGACATGTTACAACCTTAAGGACTAGTATCCATATTTTTATTTTAACTAAGTAAGGTCCTCTAATTAGTTCACTAGGCTTCTAGCCTACAAGCCATAATTATTTATTAGAGACAACTAGATGTTACATAAGCCACTTTACTAGGCAAATTTCCATAACATAACCATTTATCCAAATCAAGAAGCCCTTGGTTCTACACAAAATTACACGTATCAATTAGCCTTAACACAATACTCGGCATAATCTACTACTAGTTACTAATTAAAGTTAACAAGGGTCATGCCTCTTAACTAGTTATTAATGACAAGAATGAATAGCAATTTACCAAGGAAGACATCATATCATAAGTGCACAAACGGGTTTAGCCACATATGGCATAACCTCACATACATCCATATATTCATATATACTCACCACACATAACATCGTCATAATATCTTTACCTCTTCCAGATTCACCGGCATCATCATATTATCATTACCTCTTTTAAATTCACCGGACATTATCATAACATCATTATAACCTCCAGATTCACCAAGCATTATCACAACATTATTATATCCTTCGGATTCATCGGGCATCATCAAAAAATGACTATATTCTCTGAATTCACCAAGCATCATCATAACATTATTATATCCTCTGAATTCACCGGGAATCATCATAACATCATTATATCCTCTGAATACATCGGGTATCATTGTAACATTATTATATTCTCTAAATTCACCGGTCATCATCATAACATTAACATATCCTCCAAGACAACGACATTCACATACATATGTAGTCAAATCAATAAGCATATACAACCCATAATGATAGAGTATAAGTGATGTAGGGTAACACATAACATCATACTTTACTATTAATCATCACTAAATAATATAAGTAGATACATGAGCATGAGTATCTAAATAATATAGGCAATCACCATTTTTCCCAGGTTAACATATTTATTAGCAAGTCAATCATAAGTCAAGTGCATGCTCTCTAGATGCCTCTTTTACTCCCACTTTTCACAATACTAACCCCAAAGAAAAAAATCCTTCACATAAACATTATCTTAATCATTAGGCTTGGGTCATAGCAAGAGTGTTAACATAATTAGAGGCTCACTTGTTGAGCTCATCAATAAACCAAGTGATAGCATAACCATAGGTTCAATTACAATACTTTCAAAGGCTATCTATATCATGATACAAGATAATAAATCAAGTACACACATTATCCAAACATCGACCACATGCATAATCAATAATAAGGTTTAACCATTATAACCTCAATAACATAACTTAGACATTCATCAAGTATCTAGGTCACTAGGGAATTATATAGTTCAAGCTTAAGATGGGTCAAGTCCCACTCCTAAATCCTAATAATGCAAAAGTTCACTTCTACAAGATTAACTTATACCTGAAATTAGGCTAGGTTATCTAAATCACACCATAAGGGCTTATCAATCCTTACTAGGCCTATAAGGAAAAATCATCTTCAAGTATCCTTTATAAGTCACCCCAAACACTAAGGTCAATTTATAACGAGTAATATCTAGGTAAACATACTTTTAAGGTTAGTCAACAACATCATTCTCCTCTACTAGAGCAACTAAATTATTCTCATACTATTCATGAGACTACATGTAGAACTATTCAAGGTTCTACGATATAGTAAAGCATCAGATTTTACAAAATTAATAGCCTACGATGATCAACTAATCCCAAGTATCATCATTCACCTATTTACCATTTAAGACCCCACCCAATCTCACAAGATATCATAAATATACTACAATTTAGCTTAATCTAACTACAAGTAAGCCTAACCTACCTTGAGTCTAATTTTCTCATGAACCAACAAGCTTTGACTTCCATTTTCTTGAAGCTTCTTCCACTATCCAAGCTATCAACAACATAATATAAGCATCATTACAAAATAACAACACCCATTATGGCACTATTATGTCATGGGTCCAAAATGACACCAAAGCCCCAAGTAGGTCCCACTCTAGCAAAATGAGTTTCCGATACCAACCTATTGTTCAAATATCATTAGGGAGCTATAACCCTCAAGAAATTTGAGTAAATCAATCACATTTGTCGCTACACTTGTGCATCAAGCGATTAGGGTTTTTGGGTCTAGAAATCAAGAATTAACACCAAACTTGAAGGAATCTTACCTTAGATTTGTAGCAAAAATAGATTACACAAGTTATTCAAGCTCCTAATCAACCCACAAGACTTACTTTGAAGATTTGTCACTCTATTAGGGTTTTAAGCTCAAGAAGGAGGCACAAATGGCCAAAATTTTAGGCAAGATAGCATTTATAAAGGCCCTGCCCAGGCCTCGAATAGTGCAGTCGCGTACCCCGCTTGGACGCGGTTGTGTCACCATGTTTGCACCTCTTCCACTGTGGTCGTGGTATCTCCCACTATGCTAGGCTATGGCTGAATCTTGGAACTTGGATTTGGGTTTCGACCAATGCCTTGAGATGCATCCGAAGTCCGTTTAGAGCAAATGAGATATGGAACCACATAGATTTTGACGTGTACATAATGGTGAAGTTGGATTTTGCATTTAATGTTGTTTTACTAAAGTTTTCACTCGTTGGTCAATTAGAACCAATGAAGACTTCAAATTAGAAAAGAGGCTGTAGAAAAAATGAACCACCAGGTAACGGAACTATCGGTTCCAGCAAGTCACTAATGACTTGGAGAAGCTATGGAGAAGATATTTCGGTAAAAATAAGCAAGAACATGGATAATGAGCTGAAGGGTCATTACAATATCCACTACTAAGAAACTTTCATCTCTGAAAGTTAAAGACTAAGAAAATACCTAAAGTCTAAAACAAATGAGGATTCTAGGCCCGCATCTCACTCTCAATCTCCCAAGTAGCCTTGTCTACTGGGCGGTGCCTCCACTAAACCTTAACTATCAGAATCTATAGAATGTAGTCGCCTCACGTCACTAGCCAAAATAAAGCATGGGCTCCTCCACAAAGGTCAATTGCTCATCTAACTGGATTGAGTCCCATCTAAGCACATAAAAAGGATTCGGAATATATTTCTGCAACATAGAGACATGGAAAATCGGATAAACAGTGACAAATTCAGGAGGTAAAGCTAACTCATAGGCCACCTCACCAACTATACGAAGGATCTCAAAAGGACCAATATAGCGAGGGTTAAGCTTACCCTTTCTCCCAAATATCATCATACCTCTCATAGGGAAAATATGAAGGAACACATGATCACCAACTCTGGATATGAAGGCACGGAGTCTACGATTGGCATAGGCCTTCTGCCTACTCCGGGCTGCTCTTAGCCTACCCTGAATCACCTTAACTCTGTTTAATGAGTCCTGAAGAAAATTTGTACCACAGGGTCTAACCTCAGAAGTCTCAAATCATCCTATAAGAGAATGATATCTCCTACCATACAAAGCCTCATAAGGTGCCATCTCAATACTCGAATGGTAACTATTATTGTAGGTGAACTCTGCCAATCCTAAGTGTTGATCCCACTATCCTCTAAAGTCCATAACACAGGCTCGAAGAATATCCTTAAGAACCTGAATAGTTGGCTCGAACTGGCCATACATTTACGGATGAAAGGCTATACTCAAATCCACTCGAGTACCTAACTCTTCCTAAAATACTCTCCAAAACTGAGAAGTAAACACAGAACTGCGGTCTAATATGATAGACACGAGGACCCCATGCAAACAAATTATCTCTCAAACATAAATCTGGGCAAACCTCTCGGTACTGAAGGTTATCTAAATAGGAAGGAAATGTGTTGACTTAGTCAAACGATCCACAATAACCCAAATACCATCGTGACCACTAGAAGTACGACGCAAACTACTAATGAAGTCTATGATAACCCTTTACCATTTCCACTCGTGAATAGGTAACCTCTAAACCAAACCACCTGAGTACTGATGCTCGACCTTAACCTGCATACAACATAGGCAACGAGCTACAAAGTTTGCCACATCTCTCTTCATACCACCCTACCAATAAATTTGCCTCAAATCTCTATACATGTTGGTCATACCGGGATGAATAGAATATCTAGAGTTGTGAGCCTCATACAGATTCGACCGAATCAAGTCATCAAGTCGGGGAACACAAATACGACCCTGAAATCTTAAGTTACCCTTAAAATCTATGGTGTGTCTCCCAAACTCAGCACTCACCACTCGATCACGGAGAAGGTACAACTTACTATCCTCAAACTCTTGATCATGAATCTCCTCAAATAGGGAGGACCTCGCCTCCACACAAGCCAAAATTCTCACAGGATTCGAAATATCAAGGCGAACCATCAAATTGGCTAAGGACTGGATATCCTATGCCAAGGGCCTCTGAGAAACTGATATACATGTCAAACTACCCATACATACCGCCTTGCAGCTTATGGCATCAGCCACCACATTTGCCTTACCCGGATGATACAAGATGGAAATATCATAGTCCTTTAGAAACTCCATCTATCTGCGCTGGAGAGCATTAAGCTCTTGCTGGGTCATAAAATACTGAAGACTATGATGATTGGTGAAAATCTCACAATGCACACCATACATGTAATGCCTCCAAATATTGAGCGCAAAAACTACCGCCGCCAACTCCAGATCATTAGTGGGGTTGTTTTGCTCATGCACCTTAAGCTATCTAGAAGCATAGATAATGACATGAACTTGTTGTATCAAAACACACCAAGATCAACACAAGATGTATCACAAAACACTGTGAATGCCTTACCCTCAACTGGAAGGGCTAACACCGGGGCTAAAGTGAGATAATCCTTGTGCTTTCCAAATCTCCACTCACACTTCTCAGACCATCGGAAAGGAAATTCCTTTCGAGTCAACCTAGTCATAGGGGCTAATATGGTAGCAAACCTCTCAATAAAACTCCTACAGTAACCAGCCAAACCAATAGAACTGTGAACCTCAATCGGAGATAAAGGCCTAGCCCAAGCATAAATCGCAAAAATCTTAGTTGGGTTACCATAAAACCCGCCTTGAAACCACGTGTCTAAGAAATGACATTGACTTAAGCCAAAACTCGCACTTGAAGAACTTGGTAAAAAGCATATGCTCTCACAAAACCTGGAGCACAATCTTTAAGTGTTGCACATGCTCCTCATACTCCTTGAATACACCAGAATATCATTAATGAACACAATAACAAAGGAGTCTAGAGAGGGTATGAACACACAGTTCATCAAATCCACAAATGCAGTTGGGGCATTAGTTAGCCCAAAAGACATTACCAAAAACTCATAGTGACCATAACGACCACTAAAGGCCATCTTTGGGATATCCTCAGCCCAAATCCTCAACTGATGATAACTAGACTTCAAATTTATCTTAGAAAATATAGTTGCACCCCGAAGCTAGTCAAATAAATCATCAACACGAGGCATAGGATAACAGTTCTTCACCGTTACCTTGTTAAGATTCCTATAATCAATACAAATCCGTATCGAACCATCCTTCTTCTTTACAAACAAGATAGAGGCTCCCCACGAGGACAAACTTAGTCTAATGAAACTCTTATCAAGAAGATCCTAGATCTGGGAGTTCAGCTCTTTAAGCTCAGCAGGGGCCATATAGTAATGTGCCATAGAAATAGGTCGGGTGCCAGACTCAAGGTCAATAGAAAACTCAATCTCACGGTCAGAGGGAATACAAGGCAAATAGAAAGAAAACCCATTAGTAAACTCACACACAATAGGAATAGAGTCAAGCATCGAACTATCTACGTGGGTATCATCTACATAGGAGAGATAAGACTCATAACCCCTCAATATAAGCCTTTTGGCACAAACATAAGAAATAATCCCTGCCGACTCGCGACTAATTTCTCCCTGCCACACGACTGGGGGTATACTGGGCATGGCTAAGGTAACGGTCTTAGCAAAATTATCCATGAACGAATGATAGTGGGATAACTAGTCCATGCCTAGAGTCACATCTAAATCCAACATATCCAGAATAATAAGATCAGCACAAGTATTAACATCACTAACTGTCATAACACATGATCTAAATACCTGATCCACTACTAAAGAATCACCTATTGGAGTAGATAAGCACAAAGGTACAGATAATAAATCACTAGTCAAGTCTAACTGTGGTGTATAGTAATCAAATACATAAGAATAAGTGGATCTAGGATCAAATAAAGCAAGACCCGACTTGTGGCATACCAAAATCACACCTGTAACTACAACATCTGAAGTCTCAGCCTCGGGTATAGCAGGTACTACATATAAATAACCACTTCCGCCACTTGGTTAGGCACATTACCGACCTCTTGTCTTGCATGCCTGAGTACTACCTCAAGCACCTTAGTAACCACCCCTACGACCTCACAAACTACCTCCACCTGAAGGATGAATTGCCCTAATGGGAGTAGGTCCCTAGGCCAAAATAACCATCTCCCCATGACTAGGGCACTCTCTAGAGAAATAACTGGGAAGTCCGCAAGTAAAATAAGAATCACGAGCAGAACTAGAACTCACCACTCTGGCTGATCTGGCATAACTACCACGCCTAGCAGGGCCTACAGATGAACCTCTTAAGGACTGATCACCATCCTTACTAGGGAGACCATTAGTAATGAACTAACCCCCTCAGTAGTTTGAAAAGTTACCTAAACTAGCTGACTAGACTGACTCTGAGGCTGAAAAGATGGACGTAGAGAATGTCCAGCATAACAAATACCACCCCTAAATTGGGAACTACTACGGCTCCTAGCAAATATTTCCTTGAAACTTAGACCTCTTATCACAACCCTCATGCTGCATGTCCTCCATCACTCTAGCATGATCAAAAACCTCAGCCAAGGTCCTACCTGCAGCAACTAAAATCTGAGTAGCCATCTGAATAGAAAGTCTTAATCCTCTCACAAAGCAGCGAACTCTCTCATACTTTCTATCTAAGATAGAAGTCGTAAGTCTAGCAACTTATGGAAATGAGCCTTATACTCAGCAACTGATATAGAAACCTACTCTAATCTAGAGAACTAATCTCTCAAATGATCTTTAAGGTTACATGGCATATACTTCTCCAAGGACCTCTCGGATAACTGAACCTAAGAGAGAGGGAATGATCCAACTAGCCTAGAACTCACAAAACCTTTCCATAGTGTCGAGCTGATAAGTCTAACTAAAATATGGTGTAATCAACACCACGGGTCTAACAAGACCTAACCTACAAAGCTTATCCTCACAAGCAGTCAAAAACTCAAATGCATCCTATCTAGAAGCACCAGAAAACATAAGTGGAACCAACCTCAAGAATCTATCCAGCATCTTCTGATCCTTAGTAAACATACCAGGTTGGGTCACAACTGGCTGAGGGACTGCTGGCTGAACAACTGCTAAAATTGGAGGAACCTCAACTCCAAGAGCTGCAGCTGTAGGATCACTTCTGTCCCTGTATTCTGAAAACCATCAACAATAACCAACAGCTGAACTAAAGTATCTCTAAGCAAAGAAAGGGAATGAACCCCGGTAAAGCTTGGGCTGGTCCACCCTGAACCCTAACTGAGGATACATCACGATTCTGGGTCTCGAGACCTTCCTCGTGTATAACTGAAGCACGAGTCTTAGGCATCTGTAAAAGAGTAAAGTAGAAAGAATACCCAACAAACCAACTTAGACTCTTATCACGATAGGAGTGAAAGAAGTGAGAGACTCCTAAGAATATCCTATAGCTTCTCAAAGATAGGAACAGAACAATGTTTCAATCCACAGGACTCTATTATACACTTGCTCTTATACGAATAATATCGGTGAAACTTAGGATCTGATACTAATTTGTCACGACCCAATTTTTAAGTCATGATGGCACCTACCATAACCCACCAGTAGGTAAGCCAAAACCATAACCTGAAGCAAATGCAATGGATTACCTTGGTAGAAACGTCAAACATGGACCATATATGGAAACACAATATAACAATGACATTCTACAAAGAAACAACTAACATTCGAATATCAATCCTATGACTTTATAGTATTAGTACAAGAACATCTCTACATTCGTTAATAGAAAATACTACTCAATGTCTAATAGTCTTAAATAGTCATATAAATTCATCTCAAATAAAAAAGATAAAATAAGGATAGAAGGGAAGAAGGGCCACTGAACTCCAAGAGCTCACCCTATCTCCTGATGATCAACACCACATGATCTTGACTCACCGATGGTAACTAGAGCTTGGGTCTACACCAAAAAGGTACAGAAGTGTAGTATAAGTACCAAAACATGGGTACTCAATAAGCATCATCGGTCGACTGAGCTAAATTATGATATAAAGATGATATAGAGTAAGACAATAACTTAAAGTCAAGGGATAAAATCAAACTTGAATCTTCTTCGGTATCACTGTCTAAATAACAAATCAACTAGAACAATAGTAAAACATTCCATATCCACATATACCAAAATTTCATACAACATAAGTAATCTTGGAAGCGTAAAGCCACATATATACAATAATAATCATATAGTTACCATAATCAACACAACTATCATTATTAGAGTATAAAGCAAAAGAACTTACCATGACGACCCATACCGCTGGGAAGTACACTCAAGAAAAATAAACAAAGAACTCGTCACGGTATCCCATACCACCAGAGAGTACATCAAAAGATCAATTTATCAACATATCATGGGACAACTACACAAATAACTTACCCAAGCCACGGGTCTTACATTCCGGCCATGGCCTCCTACCGAGGTCTACAATTATCATCTATACCGCAATCTGACATAACAAAGCCAATATCACCATAACATGGTCATATTATTATTAAATCTCTAACTCATTAAACTCTATGTATAGTCTATATTAGCTAACCTCTAATTGACATGAGCTACTAGTTTGAAATCCTTATAGCTTACTAGTTATCAACTAGGGAGATGCCATAAGTTACCCCTACAATTGCTTATTCACCTATCTCAAGGCTATTTTCTAGTTAGTGTCCTAATTATACAAGTCATCAATCTAGCCACCATGGCATCACCTACTAGATGTCAACTTAACTATTCAACATACAATGCTAAGTCTATTGTCGTTGGATATGTTACAACCTTAAGGACTAGTATCCATATTTTAACTAAGTAAGGTCCACCAATTAGTTCACTAGGCTTCTAGCCTACAAGTCATTGTCATTTATTAGAGATAACTAGTTATTACATAAGGCACTTTACAAGGTAAAATGCCATAACATAACCATTTATCCAAGTCAAGTACATTTACTAGGTGAGCCCTTGGTTCTACACAAAATTACACATATCAATTAGCCTTAACCCAATACTCGGCATAATCTACTTCTAGTTACTAATTAGAGTTAACAAGGGTCACACCTCTTAACTAGTAATTAATGACAAGAATGAATAACAATTTACCTAGGACGACATCATATCCTAAGAGCACAAATGAGTTTAGCCACATTCGGCATAACCTCACATACATCCATGTATTCATATATACCCACCACACATAGCACCATCATAACATCTTTACCTCTTTTGAATTCATCGGGCATCATCATATCATCATTACCTCCTTCGAATTCACCGGGTTTTATCATAACATCATTATATCCTCTGGATTCACCCGGCATCATCATAACATCATTATATCCTCCGAATTCACCAAGCATAATAATAACATCATTATATCCTCCAAATTCATCGGGCATCATCATAACATCATTATATCCTCCAACTTCACCGGGCATCATCATAATAATAACACATCTTCCAAGATAATGAAATACACATATATATATAGTCAAATCAATAAGCATATACAACCCACATTGATAGAGTATAAGTGATGTAAGGTAACACATAACATCATACTTTACTATTAATCATCACTACATAATATAAGTAGATGCATGAGCATGAGTATCTAAATAATATACGCACTCACCACTTTTCCAATGTTAATATATTTATTAGCAAGTCAATCATAAGTCAAGCGCCTGCTCTCTAGATGCCTCTTTTACTCCTACTTTTTTACAATACAAACCCCAAAGGAAAAAATCTTTTACATAAACATTATCTTAATTATTAGGCTTGGGTCATAGCAAAAGTAGTCGCATAATTAGAGGCTCACATAGTGAACTCATCAATAAGCCAAGCGATAGCATAACCATAGGTTCAATTACAAGACTTTCAAAGGCTATCCATATCATGAAAATAAGATAATCAATCAAGTACACACATTATCCAACCATCGACCACATACATAATCAACAACCGGGTTTAACCATTATAACCTCAATAACATAACTTAGACATTTATCAAGTATCTAGGTCACTAAAGAATTACATAGTTCAAGTTTAAGGTAGGTCAAGTCCCACTCCTAAATCCTAATAATGCAAAAGTTCACTTTTATAAGATTAACTTATACCCGAAATTAGGCTAGGTTATCTATATCACACCATCAAGGCTTACCAATCCTTACTAGGCCTATAAGGGAGAATCTTCTTCAAGTATCCTTTATAAGTCACCCCAAACATTAAGGTCAATTCATAACTAGTCATATCTAGGTCAAAATACTCTTAAGTTTAGTCAACAACATCATTCTCCTCCACTAGAGCAACTAAAGTACTCTCATGCTATTCATGAGACTACAAGTAGAACTATCCAAAGTTCTAGGCTATAGTCAAGCATCAAATTTTAATAGTTTAATAGCCTACGAGGACCAACTAATCCCAAGTATCATCATTCACCTATTTACCATTTAAGACCCCACCCAATCTCACAAGATATCATAAATATACTACAATTTAGCTTAATCTAACTACAAGTAAGCCTAACCTACCTTGAGTCCAATTTTCTCACGAACCAACAAGCTTTCCCTTTCTTTTTCTTGAATCTTCTTTTATGAGCCAAGATATCAACAACAAAATCTAAGCATCATTACAAGAATAACAACACTCATTATGGCACCATTATTCCATGGGTTCAAAATGACACCACCCCCAAGTGGGTCCTACTCTTGGAAAATGAGTTTCCGAGACCAACCCATTTTTCAAATGTCATTAGAGAGACATAGCCCTCAAGAAATTTGAGTAAATCAATCACATTTGTGGCTACACTTGAGCCTCAACCCATTAGGGGTTTTGGGTCTAGAAATCAAGAAATTAACACCAAACTTGAAGGAATTTTACCTTAGATTTGTAGAAAAAATGCATTACACAAGTTATTTAAGATCCTAATCAACCCACAGACTTACTTTGAAGATTTTTCACACTATTGGGGTTTTTAAGCTCAAGAGGGTGGCATGAATGGACAAAATTTTAGGCAAGACAACATTTATATAGGCCCTGTCCATGCCTCAGGTAGCGTGGTCATAGACCCTGCTTAGCTGCGGTCGCAACACCACAGTCGCGGTATCTCCCTCTATGCTAGGCTACGGCTGAAGCTTGGAACTTGGTTTTGGGCTTTGGCCAATGCCTCGAGATGCATTCGAAGTCCATTTCAAGTAAATGAGATATGTAACCACATAGATTTTGACATTACGAACATGTTGGCATAGTTGGATTTTTTATATAAGGTTGTTTTACTTAATTTTTTGCTCAGTGGTCAATTAGAACTAACGAAGACTTTAAATTGGGAAAGTGGTTCTAAAAATCAAGTGAACTGCCAGGTAACCAAACTATTGGTTCCAGCAAGTCACTAATGACTTGGGGTAGCTATAGAGAAGCTCTGTTGACCAAAATAAGCAAGAACGTGAATAATGACCTGAAGGGTTATTACACTAATTTAAAGTTTACCGGGTAAAAACCCTAAAATCATGTTCGTAATAAAAGATTAAAGGTGATTTGAGGATAAAATTGCTAGGAAAGTGATAAAATTAAGGTTTGAAAATATACCCACAAAAGAAATCTTGAAAATCCATTTGTAGTAGTCCAAATCCGAGCTCTCAAGCTCTAAAATTGGAGTAAATAAGGTTGTCTCGAAAAGAAAATAAATATCAGCCTAGGTATGCCCTTAATCGTGATCATGACTACTAACCATGCAGTCGAAAAGTTTACCGGACCTAGACCAATCACAATTGTAAGGGTTCAATCGCAATCAAAATGACCAAAAATTGATCTGATCTACTAACTATCCTTTGTGATTGTATACCCACTCTCATAATTGCATTGACCAAGACAATAACATAATTCAATCACAACCATAATCCTTGTTATTGATATGAAGAAAGTCCCTATACTAAAAAAAACAGTTGAAACCAGCAAAACACATAAGTCAAAACTCTTTGAACAGACATTAGAAATTTGTTCGGGACCCCCAAGAAATAAATCTATAATTTTACTAGGCTAATTTTGATATTCAAGACTCAATGAAACTATTAAATTTTATAAAATAGGTCGTTTACAATGAATTATCCCTTGGGATTCCTCTTAATCTAAATTTATCTAGTTTCTGTTTAAGAAGTCAAAATGCAAAATAAAGGCTCGAGGCATGAACAGACTACACTGCTAACCCAAAATTGACATTTCAAATCAAATGAAACTTTTAGAATCACCATTTGATGCTCGAATCCCAAAATGTAGGTCGAAGTCAAACTAATCACTTAAAGTTTATTGAAACCACAAACTCATATAAATCACTCCTGAATGTAGTGGAGATTATGTAAATCATTTCCGCAATTCATAAATGATTTAAGAAATAACAAAAGAGGTCAAAATGATCAAAACATAGAAAATTCTAAAAATTACAATGAGAATTATTAGACTCTGCCTAACCCCAACCCTAGGCCCCGACCCTAACCCTGAACCCAACCATGTTTGAAGACATGACCCTAAACCATCACCATCAACCTAGAGACAAACAAGCTAAAATTAATAACTCAATAAACTCTAAGAAGATAAACCCTAGGAAACAATGCAATCCAAAAATAAATGCCATCAAGACCACACCAAGAACAATAATAGGAACAACAACAAGAACTAATTAAGACCCAGAATCTAGAAATAGATACGACTAAAAACCAGTAGAAATGAGCAGCACATCAAACAATAATTAGTAACAGAGAAATAGGAACCAATAATCAGTCAAGAATAGGTAGGATAATCATACAAAAAACCAAGAGAAAAAGGATCAAAATACGAATATCGAACAAACCAAGGAGTAGTCACCGCCAATATTCAAGAAATCTAAAAGAAATATCTAGAAGAAATGGAGCAAGTGCACCTGATCAAAGTTAGGGAAATTTTCTTGGTCCAGTCCTTAAATTTAACAATTTGGTGTGAAAATTGATCCTCAAAATATTATTGTCATCATAGTGAGCTCCTGATAAGATGTGCAAGATCTAGACTTGTAGTACCTGCAAGGGTTTAGAAAGAAAAAAATAGAGAAAATAAAAGAGTGTCAAAAATGAGATCAACGCATTTTGATAAGTTGCCATAGATGATACTGACGCGTTACAGAAGTAGCTCGAGATGATATAAGCGTGTTACAGAAATCGTTTGAGATGAGATCATAGACTATCGGACATGAGTGTTCTCGTATCTATAAGACTATTAAAAGTTATTTATACAGAGAGAGAAAGAGATTGTGTTTATTGAAAGCAGCGGCGGTGGCAGCGATGGAAAAGTGTTGCTCTGATGTCACCGACGTTCAGTCCCCCATTAGAATAAAATCAAAATAAATCTCTCCATAATGAATATTCTTTAAAATGAAATTTCACTATAATAACAACATTCTACCTATGCCATCAATGAAATTTATTGTAGCATATACGCTTTGTAAAATTATCCCTCTATAACAGTCATGCTCAAATATTGTGTAATGATGCTTTGTAAGAAATATATTATGTATAAAATATAATATTAAAATATTTATGGTAATCAACGTTAATGTCATGCATGTACTATATTTCAAGTACAAATGTGTAAAAGGAAAATAAATGTATCTAAATAGTATCTATCAGTTATGGTCATGACTTCAGGAAAAAAATCATTGATATTTGTATTTTTTACATTCATACTCTTTCTGTTACTTTAGTTAAACTGGTTAACAAATACATTAAATTGATTACAAAATCATTACACTACGCAGGATGACATTAAATTGATTACAAAATTAGTCATTAAATTATGCAGGATGACATTAAATTGATTACAAAATTAGCCAATTCCTTTTATTGTAAAGGACCATTCAATTCCTTGTCGGTATGATATAATTAGTTATGAGTCTATTAGTGATATACTAGTGAATTTTTCGCGCCTCACGCGGTTATATAAGCTTTTACTCATTTTATGAAATAGCCTTCTTTTAATACTCATAATATTAAAAATTCAAAAGATTGATCAATTGATGTTCACAAAGTACATTTTTTTAATCTTCTGATTTTCTTTGGGAAAATGGTCTAAACAAACATGTTTATTAAATTCATATCAAAGAAACTTTGCTAAAATTAAATTAAAGTTCCACAGACTAAACCAAAAAGCCAAATTAAAGAATAACTCTTTAACATTTACCCATTTAATTTCAACCACAAATAAGTAATAAGTTTGCAAGTTTATACGGCACATAAATAGGAAGGAAATGAAGAATTTTATACTCTCTTGAGAAATTATCTTCACGTTTCACCAAATTTTACGCCCACGCTTATATTAGTTCATGTATCATGGACCCAACCTTAAAACCCTTCAAGGCAATGTGCTCAACATTACTACATGGAGAAAGTAAATTTTTTTGTTTTAGGAAAGAATGTTTGTCGCTGCATGTTATTTTTGCATCAATGGATACTATATTACTTGAAGATAGCATTGTCATTTGTCCAGTGGATTAAAATTTGGAAACAATTTTCTCTGATCTGTACCAAATTTGTTGTATTTTGTAGGTTCTTTTTTTTGTTGTTGTTGGTATAATGAATATATAAGATTTTGCATTAACAAAAATCACTCAAATAGGAAGAAGGTGGATGACAAATAAAGAAATACCACAACATTGTTATTTGAGAATAAGAAAAAAGGCTAGAAAATCTTACATGAAATGAAGTTCAAATTAGTAACCCAATCACTTTGGAGAATACTAAAGCCAATACTGAAAACTTCATCTTGTCTGCACATAATCTATCATAAGTCTACCAACCAACACTCACTCACCATTCAATTCACATAAGCATAGCAACCAACAGTATTCACTCATCAACACTCAATTTGTCAGAAACTATATATATATATATATAATGATGTTAAAGTTACTATTAATTGTGCAGAGCCCCTTCAAATTCTACAATTAATAGATAAGAGTTTTGTAAGTTTTTGATATTTTGTCAGTAACTGAAAAAAAATGCTATAATATTAAGACTCATCCAGTCTATATATACATATATTTTGCCTCTTCATTTCTAAAACTTAATTGTATAGTGAATATACACTCGTAACAGCCACCATTAAAATAACATCAGTGAGGGATACAAATAGAATCAATTTCTTTTCTTTAATGATCAACATTAGTGCATTATTAAATTAAAACAGATTTTCTTATTATAATAATTAATCAAAATGAGTGAAAAGGGCTAAAAAGTGGAGTAAAAAGATAAATGGGAATAGAGGTCATGGAGAGGTGCCACATCACCTTCTCTATTGAACTCCTTTTATCTTATATATAGATTAGTCTTCTAAAGTTTTAATTAATGAAATGTGAAAATCAATCACTATTTTAGATTAAGAAGTATTTTATTTTCTTTTATAACATAAAGAGAGAGAAAAAATCTAATTTTGCATATTTTATTTGTAACAACTAAATGAGAACCAAACATTAAATGTTAGTATACATATATAATAGCACCTCATTATAATAGCTATAAAGAGTTCAAACAAATACTGGCACTATGTAGAGATTTGACGATATTCAATGTTAATCTCTTTTCTTTTTTACAAAAATCATTTTAACATTTTCCTAATATTTTGTTCGAATTCAAATAGTTTTATCATTTAATTCAAAAGATTTTCTCAAGTTCAGATTCGATCTCAACGCACTATTGTATATTGTCGTGTGACTTAGGGGTTTTTAATCATTTGCCTGGACATTACCACAAGTTTAACCAAGAACACAAAATTTCTTGAACCCAAAAAACAAATTACCCATTACCTTAATAAAAAGGAATTACTCCCTCCATTTCATTTGATCTGACCTTTTTTTTTTAAAATATTTATTTCAATTTAATTATTCTATTTATGAAATCAAAAAAAAATTATTGTGTTCTTTCAAAACCACCTCTATTATTAAATAACTACACAAAGGATATATAATTAAATTTATATTTTCATAGCATAACTAATAAGGCTAATTTAATAAAATAATTCATAATAAATATTTTATTAAAGATAATAGCAAGTAAATAACCATTAATTATTTTAAAATAGAGGGTGTAGTTCATTTATCTTTTCATATTCTTAGTCGGTAACATTGCACGTGAATCTATATATATATAAAAACAAAATTAAAAGTAAGACAAGAAGCCATGTGGCAAGATATTAAAAAGCTACAAGATAATTTTTAGGACATAACTTAATAATGTAGTAATAGTAATTTAATAAAAATTTTAAAATATTCAAATTTAAAAATATATTATTCTTTATTTGAAAAAAAAAAGATTTCATTAACTTACAAATAGAAATTCATTGTTAAAGTAGTAGTAGTAATTATAATAATAATAATAATAATAATAATAATAATAATAATAATAATAATAAATAATTTTATTTAAAAATTTAAAATATTTGAATTTGAAAATATATTATTCTTTATTTGGAAAAAAAATTCATCAGCTTAAAAATAGAAACTCATGGTTAAAGAATTTTGAATGAACTTTTACTCTTTTATGTTTATCCCTTTAAAAATTCAACAGATATTATACAACTATCTAAATATAATTTATGTTAATAGTAAATAAAATAAAAAAATATAATAATAATATTAATAATAAATAATAGCAGTAAAATTAGTAGTAGTAGTGCATAATAATAATAATAATAATAAAAATAAAAAAAAAAAAAAAAAAATTAATATCATAATTTCTCTCTCTCTCTCTCTCTCTATATATATATATATATATATAAACAAAGCAAAAACGAAAAGCAAGACAAAAAGCTGCGTGGCAAGATATTAAAAAGTCACATGACAATTTTTAAGACATAACTTAATAATGTAGTAATAATAATGTATTAAAAAAATTAAAATATTTAAATTTTAAAATATATTATTCTTTATTTGTAAAAAAGATTTCATTAGCTTACAAATAGAAATTCATGGTTAAAGAGTTTTTTGAATGAATTTTTACTCTAACATGTTTATCTCCTTACAAATTTAAATAATTATTATAAACTATCTAAATATAATCTATGTAAATATTAAATAAAAGTTAGAAATATAATAATAATATTAATAATAAATAATAGTAATAAAATTAGTAGTAGTGCTGCGTAATAATAATAATAATAATAATAATAATAATAATAATAATAATAATAATAATAATAATAATAATAATAATAATAATAATAATAATAATAATAATTAAATAAGTAAATAGTAGTATTGATAATACATATAATAGAAACAATAATAGGAATAGTAATAGTAATATTAATAATAATATTAACCAAAAAAAAAGTAGTAATAACAATAATAATAATAATAATAATAATAATAATAATAATAATAATAATAACAACAACAACAATAATAATAATAAATAAGTTTATTAAAACATTTAAAATATTTGAATTTAAAAATATATTATTCTTTATTTGAAAAAAAAAATCATTAGCTT